>NC_057419.1:128121085-128336378 GCF_019320065.1 Cervus canadensis | reverse complement strand
TAGGTTGGACATAGCTTTTCTCCCAATGAGCAAGCATCTTTAAATTTTATGACTGCAATCACCACCTGCAGTGATTTTCGAACCACCCAAAATAGTCTGTCACTGTTACCATTGTTTCCCCATCTATTTGCCATGAAGCGATGGGACGGGATGCTATAATCTTAGCTTTTTGAATGTTGAGTTTTAAGCCAGCTCTTTTACTCTCCTCTTTCATTTTCATCAAGAGGCTCTTTAGTTCTTCACTTTCTGCCATAAGGGTGGTGTCATCTGCCTATCTGAGGTTATTGATATTTCTCCTGCCAATCTTGATTCCAATTTGTGCTTCATCCAGCCCTGTATTTTGCATGATGTACTCTGCATATAAGTTAAATAAGCAGGGTGACAATATACAGCCTTGACGTACTCCTTTCCCAATTTGGAACCAGTCTGTTGTTCCATGTCCAGTTCTAACTGTTGCTTCTTGATCTCCATACAGATTTCTCAGGAGGCATGTCAGGTGGTCTGGTATTCCCATCTCTTTCAGAATTTTCCACAGTTTGTTGTGATCCACACAGTCAAAGGCTTTGGCATACTCAATAAAGCAGAAATAGATGTTTTTCTGGAATTCTCTTGCTTTTTCTATGATCCAACAGATATTGGCAATTTGATCTCTGGTTCCTCTGCCTTTTCTAAATCCAACTTGAACATCTGGAAGTTCACGGTTCACATACTGTTGAAGCCTGGCTTGGAGAATTTTGAGCATTACTTTGCTAGTGTGTGAGATGAGTGCAATTGTGCAGTAGTTTGAGCATTCTTTGTGATTGCTCTTCTTTGGTATTGGAATGAAAACTCACATTTCCAGTCCTGTGGCCACTGCTGAGTTTTTCAAATTTGCTGGCATATTGAGTGAAGCACTTTCACAGCATCATCTTTTAGGATTTGAAATAGCTCAACTGGAATTCCATCACCTCCACTAGCTTTGCTCCTAGTGATGCTTCCTAAGGCCCTGTTGACTTCACATTCCAGGATGTCTGGCTCTAGGTGAGTGATCACACTATCATGGTTATCTGGGTCATGAAGATCTTTTTTGTATAGTTCTTCTGTATATTTTTCCTACCTCTTCTTAATATCTTCTGCTTCTGTTAGGTTCATACAATTTCTGTCCTTTATTGTGCCCATCTTTGCATAAAATGTTCCCTTGGTATCACTAGTTTTCTTGAAAAGATCTCTTGTCTTTCCCATTCTATTGTTTTCCTCTATTGCTTTGCATTGATCACCGAGGAAGTCTTTCTTATCTCTCTTTGCTATTCTTTGGAACTCTGCATACACATGGGTATATCTTTCCTTTCCTCCTTTGCCTTTCACTTCTCTTCTTTCCATAGCTATTTGTAAGGCATCCTGAGACAACCATTTTGTCTTTTTGCATTTCTTTTTTCGTGGGGATGGTCTTGATCACTGCCTCCTGTACAATGTCACAAACCTGCATCCATGGTTCTTCAGGCACACTGTATTTCAGATCTAACCCCTTGAATCTAACTGTCACTTCCACTGTAAAGGATTTGATTTATATCATACCTGAATGGTTTAATGGTTTTCCCTACTTTCTTCAATTTGAGTCTGAATTTGGCAATAAGGAGTTCATGATATGAGTGACAGCTCCCGGTCTTGCTTTTACTGACTGTATAGATCTTCTCCATCTTTGGCTTCAAAGATTATAATCAATTTGATTTCAGTATTGACCATCTTGTGATGTCCATGTGTAGAGTCTTCACTTATGTTGTTGGAAGAAGATGTTTTCTATGACCAGTGGGTTCTCTTGACAAAACTCTGTTACTGTTTGCCCTGCTTTGTTTTGTACTCCATGGTCAAATTAGCCTTTTACTCCAGGTATCTCTTGACTTCTTACTTTTGCATTCCAGTCCCCTATAATGAAAAGGACATGTTTTTGGGGTGTTGGTTCTAGAAAGTCTTGTAGGTCTCCATAGAACCATTCAACTTCAGCTTCTTCAGCATTACTGGTCAGGGCATAGACTTGGATTACTATGATATTGAATGGTCTGCCTTGGAAATTAACAGAGATCATTCTGTCATTTTTGAGATTGCAGCCAAGTACTGTATTTCAGAATCTTTTGTTGACTATGAGGGCTACTCCATTTCTTCTAAGGGATTCTTGCCCACAGTAGTAGATATAATGGTCATCTGAATTAAATTTGCTCATTCCAGTCCATTTTAGTTCACTCCTAAAATGTCAGTGTTCACTCTTGCCATCTCCTGTTTGACCACTTCTAATTTACCTTGATTCATGAACTTAACATTTCAGGTTCCTATGCAATATTGCTCTTTACAGAGTTAGACTTTACTTCCATCACCAGTCACATCCACAATTGGGTGTTGTTTTCACTTTGGCTCTGTCTCTTCTTTCTTTCTGGTGTTATTTCTCCATTCTTCTCCAGTAGCATATTGGGCACCTACTGATCTGGGGAGTTCATCTTTCAGTGTCCTATCTTTTTGCCTTTTTGTACTGTTCATGGGGTTCTCAAGTCAAGAATACTGATGTGGCTTGCCATTCCCTTCTTCAGTGGACAACATTTGGTCAGAATCTCCACCATGATCTGTCCATCTTGGGTGGCCCTACACAGCATGGCTCATAGTTTCACTGAGTTAGACAAGGCTGTGGTCCATGATCAGTTTGATTAGTTTTCTGTGATTGTGGTTTTCATTCTGTCTTCCCTCTGTGGGATAAGGGTAAGAGGCTTATGGAAGCTTCTTGATGGGAGAGACTGACAGTGGGGCAAACTGGGTCTTGTTCTGATGAGGAGGACCCTGCTCAGTAAATCTTTAATCCAATTTTCTGTTGATGGGCGGGGCTGTGTTCCCTCCCTGTTGTTTGACCTGAGACCAAACTGTGGTGGAGGTAATGAAGATAATTGCAATCTCCTTCAAAATGACCCATGCACACACTGCCCCCTCAGTGCCCCTGACCCTGCAGCAGACCACCGCCGACCCACACCTCTGCCAGAGACTTCTGGACCCTCATAGGCATGTCTGGGTCAATCTCTTGTAGGGCCATTACTCCTTTCTCCCGGGTCTTGGTGCACATAAGGTTTTCTTTGTGCCCTCCAAGAGTCTGCTTCCCCAGTCCTGTGTAAGTTCTGTAGTCAAATCCCTCCAAAGTCAAATTCTCTGGGGGTTCTCAGTTGCTTTGCCAGATCCCCAGGTTGGGAAATCTGTAGTGGGTCCTAGGATTTTCTTAACAGTGTGAGAATTTCTTTGGTATATGTTGTGCAGTTTGTGGGTCATCTGCTCGGTGGCTCTATGGTGGGGTTACTGGCGATCTCCTCCAAGAGGGCTTATGCCACAGGCTGTATGACCCAGAACTATTTTTATTTGTTTATATACTTTATTGTTAATATTTCAAGTCTATGGGAATATATAGAGATGAACATGGTGAGTGCACATATAACCATTACTTAGCTTTATTAAACTGTAACCCTAGGAACTTCCCTGGTGCTTCAGTGGCTAGGACTCTGTGCTCCCAATGCAGGGAACCAGGGCTCAATCCCTGGTCGGGGAATTAGATTCCACATGCCAAAACTAAAAGTTCAAATGCCACAACTAAAAAATCACACATGCTGCACCTGAGGACCCTGCATTGCACAACTTAAAAGAAAGAAAGAAAAAGATCCCTTCTGCTGCAATGAAGACCAGGTTCAGCCAAATAAATAAATTTGAAAATTTTTTTCAAATACAATAAAATGTATGGCTGGAGTTTTTAAATAAAAGCAACTCATAAATAAAAGGTCACTTTAAATAAATAAATAAAAATAAACTGTAACCCTGTGCCTTGTTTACCTGAGTTTCCTTTCTTAAGAATTAAAATGTTACAGAGATGACACACTGTATGCACATTTCCCAGTCTCTCAGACACCATCTCTTCCCAGAAGTGCCGTTATCTTGAGCACTTTTATATTACTACTACAGTGAGGGTATTCATAAATAATATATGGTTTTTTGCAAATTTTAAACTATATACACAGAGAGTGAACTTATGCTTGGAAGGGATAGTTAGGGAGTTTGGGATTGGTATGGATATACTGCTATATTTAAAATGAGTAACCAACAAGAACCTACTGTATACATGGAACACTACTCAGATTTACGTGGCAGCTTAGATGGGGGGGGGGTGGAGTGGAGTTTGGATATGTGTGTACATATGGCTGAGTCCCTTTGCTGTTCACCTGAAACTATCACAATGTTGTTAACTGACCATTGCTCAATACAAAAAAGAAAAAACTATATACAAATAGAAATCTGTACATGTATCATTCTGAAACATGCTTTTCATTCAGCACTTTCTGAGACTCCTTCATATTGATACATGTGTCATGTTGATACATTTTTCTTGCTGTAGAGAATTCCAGCGTGTGTATGATTATTTATCCATTCTCTTGATGAAGGACATTTATATCCTTCACATTTTTTCCCTATTCCAAATGGGGTTGCTCTGAAAATTATTGGGCATCTGTATAGATTTCTCTAAATGTCCATCTAGAAGAGATATCTGCATCTTCAACTTGACCAGATATTGCCAAATTGCTCTGTAAAGTACTTCTATTCTCACCAGCAATGCATGGAAATTTCCATTGCTTCAATCTTTGCCAAAACTTGATATGTGTTGTGCTTTTAAAAGTTTTGCCAGTGCTCGCTTCGGCAGCACATATACTAAAATTGGAATGATACAGAGAAGATTAGCATGGCCCCTGTGCAAGGATGACACGCAAATTCGTGAAGCGTTCCATATTTAAAAAAAAAAAAAAAGTTTTGCCAGTTTGATGGATGTGAAATGATATCTTATGGAAAGCACTTAGAATGTTGCCTGGCACATAGCAGGGTCTGAGTAAGGGTGAGTTAATATTTTAATGACCATATCCAGAATCAGTATGATAATCAATATGGGTTGGGCACCTTTTCATTTGTTTGTTGGTCATTGAAAGTTTTCTGTAACGTACCTCTTCATGTCTTTTTCCCATTGTTCTACTAGATTGCCTTTTTCTTATTGATTTATAGGATTCTTTATATTTTCTTGCCTTTTCATACTATTCATGGGGTGCTCAAGGCAAGAATACTGAAGTGGTTTGCCATTCCCTTCTCCATTCTGTTTGTACAGGAGACAAGGATCAAGACCATCCCATTGGAAAAGAAATGCAAAAAAGCAAAATGGCTGTCTGAGGAGGCCTTACAAATAGTTGTGAAAAGAAGAGAAGCGAAAAGGAAAGATATTCCCATTTGAATGCAGAGTTCCAAAGAATAACAAGGAGAGATAAGAAAGCCTTCCTCAGTGGTAAATGCAAAGAAATAGAGGAAAACAACAAAATGGGAAAGACTAGAGATCTCTTCAAGAAAATTAGAGATACCAAGGGAACATTTCATGCAAAGATGGGCTTGATAAAGGACAGAAATGGTATGGACCTAACAGAAGCAGAAGACATTAAGAAGAGGTGGCAAGAATACACACAGGAACTGTACAAAAAAGATCTTCACGACCCAGATAATCACAATGCTGTGATCACTCACCTAGAGCCAGACATCCTGGAATATGAAGCCAAGTGGGCCTTAGAAGGCATCACTATGAACAAAGGTAGTGGAGGTGATGGAATTCCAGTTGAGCTATTTCAGATCCTAAAAGATGCTGCTGTGAAAGTGCTGCACTCGATATGCCAGCAAATTTGGAAGACTCAGCGGTGGCCACAGGACTGGAAAAGGTCCGTTTTCATTCCAATCCCAAAGAATGCTCAAACTACTACACAATTGCACTCATTTCACACACTAGTAAAGTAATGTTCAAAATTCTCTAAGCCAGGCTTCAGCAATACGTGAACCGTGAACCAGATGTTCAAGCTGGTTTTAGAAAAGGCAGAGGAACCAGAGATCAAATTACCAACATCCGCTGGATCATTGAAAAAGCAAGAGAGTTCCAGAAAAACATCTATTTCTGCTTTATTGACTATGCCAAAGCCTTCGACTGTGTGGATCACAATAAACTATGGAAAATTCTGAAAGAGATGGGAATACCAGACCACCTGACCTGCCCCTTGAGAAACCTGTATGCAGGTCAGGAAGCAACAGTTAGAACTGGACATGGGACAACAGACCGGTTCCAAATAGGAAAAGGAGTACGTCAAGGTTGTATATTGTCACCCTGCTTATTTAACTTCTATGCAGAGTACATCATGAGAAATGCTGCACTGGAGGAAGCATGAGCTGGAGTCAAGATTGCTGGGAGAAATATCAATAACCTCAGATAGGCAGATGACACCACCCTTATGGCAAAAAGTGAAGAAAAACTAAAGAGCTTCTTGATGAAAGTGAAAGAGGAGAGTGAAAAAGTTGGCTTAAAACTCAGCATTCAGAAAACTAAGATCATGGCATCCAGTCCCATCACTTCATGGCAAATAAATGGGGAAACAGTGGCTGACATTATTTTTGGTGGGCTCCAAAATCACTGCAGATGGTGACTGCAGCCATGAAATAAAGACACTTGCTCCTTGGAAGAAAAGTTATGACCAACCTATACACCATATTAAAAACAGAGACATTACTTTGTAAGCAAAGGTCCATCTGGTCAAGGCTATGGTTTTTCCAGTAGTCATGTATAGATGTGAGAGTTGGACTATAAAGAAAGCTGAGAAAAAGAAAGAAAGAAAGAAAGCCGAGTGCCGAAAAATTGATGCCTTTGAACTGTGGTGTTGGAGAAGACTCTTAGGAGTCCCTTGGATTGCATGGAGATCCAACCAGTCCATGCTAAAGGATATCAGGCCTGGGTGTTCATTGGAAGGACTGATGTTCAAGCTGAAACCCCAATACTTTGGCCACCTGATGTGAAGAGCTGACTCATTTGAAAAGACCCTGATGCTGGGAAAGATTGAGGGCAGGAGGAGAAGGGGACAACAGAGGATGAGATAGTTGGTAGGCATCACCAACTCAATGGATATGAGTTTGGGTAATCTCCAGGAGTTGGTGATAGACAGGGAGGCCTGCTGTACTGCAGTTCATGGGGTTGCAAAGAGTTGGAAACGCCCAACATGACAGTTGACCGACTGAACTGAACTGAAATGAGTTAGCACACACCTGTATATCTACCCACTGAATACAGCCTTGATCGTCCATATAGCTGGCTTACAATGGTAAATCAAAAAATTGTGACAGATAGTCAACAATTCCCAGATTGTAGCCCTCAACAGTTTGATACCTTCCCTTCATTTCCTATCAGAGGCACACACTCATCATGCCGGGTGAGGAGTCCAGAGCCTGTAAGACTTTCAGCCTTAGGAGATCTACTGAATCAGTGATTATTACAAAATGCTGCAATATGCAAAGAATAAGACTTCTTGGTCAGAATTTGACTGAGGTTGGCTTCAAATTTTTTCTAACATGGGGACGAAGCAATTAGAGTGCAAATGTTCTGACAAAAAAATAAAAACCTGCTTTACTGAGTTTGAGTCTAAGGCAAAAGATAAGGGGGTCAGAAGAACAAGATAATGTTACCTGCTTTTATATGCACTCTATTATTATTTTTCCTTTGCATAGCTCTTATTATAGTGATTGGTTCTAACAGTCAGCATTCATATAATAGTTAAAATGAAGTTTTTAACTTCCTGTTAAAAACCCTGTCTAAAGTCCTTCCTTAACACACATGCTCGTTCCTACCCATCCTTTAAGGCTGTCCTCCTTCATGAAGCCTTTTGTTCTACATCTACAAAAGCTCTGCCTGTTCAAGCACTTGTCATGATCAGTGATTTGCTATTATCAGACCTTGTCATATCTCCTTTTGTAACTATGTCTTATCTATCTCAACCATAATCTCTTTGAGGGCTGGGATATTGTCCACACTGCCTTGCCCATACTAAAAACTCTAGAAGCATCTGCTTATCTAAACTGGCTTTCTTTCCTTGAAACTGCTCAAGTACTTATTCTTTGGCAGGTGCTTTTAGGTTTCAAGGAAACAGAGATGAGAAATCAGAAGATTCCCTGGTGGCTCAGGCAGTAAAGAATCTGCCTGCAATTATAGGAGACCCAGGTTCAACCCCTGGGTTGGGAAGATCCGCTGGACAAGGAAATGGCAACCCACTCCAGTATTCTTGCCTAGGGAATTCCACGGACACAGGAGCCTGGTGGGCTATATAGTCCACAAGGTTACAAAGAGTCAGACCCGACCGAGTGACTGATAATTTTGCCCTTATATGGCTTACCTTCTTAGTAAAAACGTGGAAGAGAGGAAACTTTTTGGGTCTCTGTACAAAGCTGCAGCAGGAGACTGTAGGAAATAGTATATAGTAGCTGAAAACACTGTGGACTCTGAATTAAGATGTTTTGGTTCCATCTCTAATTTGATGTGTATCTTGAGTACATTTCTTAACCATTTGTCATCCATTTCCTTATATGTCATAGAGTACATGTCATGTTAAGGAATGTACTCTTTATTAGTAGAATACATTTGTCGTCTATTTCCCTATATGTCATACAGGGATCATATGATTACTAGGTGAATTGATTGAATCGGAAAACAGATGCAAAATCATGTTGCACGGAACTTCCTCAACCTGATAAAAAGCATCTATGAAAACTCCATAGCTAAAACCATACCAAAAGGTGAGAGATTGAAAGCTTTCTCCAAAAGATGAGTAATAAGGCAAGAATGTCTTGCTTTTACCACTGCTATTTAACACTCTACTGGAAGTCCGAGGCAAGTGCCAAGTGAGAACATGAAACAAAAAGAATCAAGATTGGAAAGGAAAACATAAAACTCCCTGTATTTTCAGATGACACAATCATATATAGAAAACACTGAAGAATCAATAAAAAAATTATTAAAGCTAATAAATGCATTGAGCAAGGTTTCAGGATACAGGTCAAGATGAAAAAGCCAGTTGCATTTCTATAAACTAGCAAAGAATTGGAAAAATAATGAAATAAAAAACAATTTGAAATAAACTCCATTTATAATAGTATTTAAAAGAATAAAATACCAAGGAATAAATTTTAAAAAAAAGAAGTGTAAGACTTCTACACTGAAAACCACAAAATACTGTTGAAAGAAATTAAAGAAAACCAAAGTAAACAGAAAAACATCTTATGTTCTTGAATTGAAACTTAATATTGTTAAGGTAGCAATACTCGCCAAATTAAATTATGGATTCATAGCAAATCCTACCAAAATCCCAGCTACATTTTTGGCAAAAACTGACAATCTGAGTCTAAAAATTATATGGAAATGCAAGGGACCAGAATATCCAAAACAGTCTTAAAAAAGAACATAGCTGGAGGACTTGCACTTCCCAATTTTAAAACTTAATATAGAGATACAGGAATCAAGACAATGTAGTACTGGCATAAGGACAGACATATAGATCAGTGGAATAGAACTGAGAGCCCAGAATAAAACCATACATTTACGGTCAACTGATTTTTGAAGAGAGTGCTAAGACCATTCAATGGGGGAAAATAAATCTTTTCAACAAATAATACAAAGATAACAGGATATCCACATGCAAAACAATGAATTTGAACCCTTATCTCAAACCATAAACAAAATCCAGCTTGAAATGAATCAAAGACCTAAAAGTAAGAGTTAAAACTATAAAACTCGGAGGTGCTGATAGTCCCCATGGCGGCTGCACCAGAGCCCGGGGACCCTGGGAAGGGGAAGGTAGATTTAGAAGATTATGTGACATTGGAGTAGGAGGATTTATCTTGGTGACTTTAGGATGCTGGTTCCATTGTAGGTATAATTATGCAAAGCTGAGAATCCAGGAAAGACTTGCCAGAGAAGGAATTAAAAACAAGGTTTTATATGAAAGTGCCCATCATGATCCTGAAAGAAAACAAATCAATGGCAGCAGCAGCAGCAATTGAGCATAGAAAACAACTCACTTCAGTGTGAACAAAGCTGAGATGAACTACAGAAAACATTTTATGTACCATAAGAAGACTTGCAATCAAGTAAATAAAGTATGGGTAAGTTGTAAAAAAAAAAAAAAAAAAAAAAAAAAAAAAAAAAAAAAAAAAAAAAAAAAAAAAAAAAAAAAAAAAAAAAAAACTATAAAATCTGAAGAAAATGTAGGCATAAATCTCCATGACCTTGGATTAGGCAATGCCTTCTTAGATACAACATCAAAGCACAAATGACAAGAAAACAGAAAGAAATTGGACTTCATCAAAATTAAAAACTTTTGTCTCAACAACACCATTACAAAAGTGAAAAGTTAACCCACAGAAATATATGGAAATCATATAGCTGATAAGAAACTTGCATCTAGAACATATAAAGAACTTTTACAACTCAACGATCAAAAGACAAACCAGTGTTTAAAAATGGGTAAAGAATCTGAATAGACATATTTCCAAAGAAGATATAATAATGGTCAACAAACACATGAAACAATGCTCAACTTCATTAACCATTAGGGAAATGTAACCAAAAATCCCAATGAGATATCACTTCACACCTACTAGGAAGGTATAATCAAAGAGGCAGATAATAACAAGTGTTGTTGAGAATATGGAGAAATTGAAATCCTTATTTAGTGCTGCTGGGACTGTAAAATGGTGCAACTACTATAGAAAACAGTCTGGCAGTTCTTCAAAAGTTTAAACTTAGTTACCATATGACCCAGTAATTCAACTCCTAGGTATATGCCCAAGACAAATGAAAACATATCAATAGAAAAACTTGTAGGCAAATGTTCATAGCAACATTATCAACAATAGCCGAAAAGCAAAAATAAACCAAATGTTCATTAAGTGATAAACAAAATAGGACATACTCATACAAAAGGAGTTATTATCCAGCCATAAAAAGGAGTGAAGTTCTGATACAAGTTACAACATGGATGGACCTTGAAAACATCATGCTAAATAAAAGAAGCTAGTCACAGAAGGCCACACAGTATGTGATTCCATTTATAAGAAATGTCCAGGATACTAATCTATAGCTACAGAAAAGTTGATTACTGATTGTCAGGGGCTGGGGACTGGTTGGTGGGCAATGGGTGTGACTGATAATGAGTATAGGGTTTCCTTTGGAAGTGATGAAAATATTCTAAAATTAATTGTGGTGATGGTCTCACAACTGTGAATATACTAAAAACTATTGAATTTGCGTTTTAAATGGGTGAATTGTATGGTGTACAAATTACAGCTTAATAAAGAGGAAAACAGAAGGTAAGAAAGTATGTTGGAAAAGTCTTAAGATGCCATACATAGAGGCACAATCTTTGAACAATTTAGTCGCAACATGAATCCAGAGTTGGATAAACATACATATACACTTTTCGTATGTGGGTAGGGACTAGAAAGAAAGCATTGTCACTGAAACAAGATGAACAAAGCACTCTTACTGGTCAACTCCCAGGACAGGGGAATAGTCCTGTGATACAAAGTCATTCCCCACCCTTAATCATCTTTTACTCTACTCTTCTCCCTGTGTTTTGATAGCTGAAGTAGTGTACTGTTAGTATAAGACTGAAGGTAGCCCACCATTTTGTGTATGAGAAGCCTGAAATATTTCAGTATTAATATTTTCAAGAGTTAGGAAATTCCTAAGATTTCAATACATTGATCAGGTTCTGCATTACAGATAAACTAGTATTTATAATCAAAGGCCTGGGTTTTTATTATGCTGACCTATTTAGTTTGTTAATTAACCAGTGAGTCATCTCTAGTTCCACAATATGTTGGTCACGGTTCCAAGGCTGTTGCTACCACTGCTGCTGTTTCATTTTTAAAAAGATGTTTACAGTATTTATATAGGCAGTCAATTCATATAAATACGGTAACATTAACAATGCTATCTATGGACATGATGTCATTGGTGCACTGGTTACTCAGAAAATCTGCATGGAATTGCTTACTTTCTCTATGGGTTATCATTTTTGTGATAAGCTAGCACTACTAATGGTGACTTTATTCACATTTTATAAGCTGTTCAGACTCAAAACAGTAGTTTCCAGGGAACCTGGAGTCAAGCTTCATTGCAAAAATAATCAGTATAGCAGAAATGTATTCTTTGATGTGAATTCATCTGTAGACGCCAAATCACTTCATGAAATCATTAAACTATATAAACAGTAATACCTAACATATGCAGTGTTTCAAGGCATACTTAGTTGGCTTTCTCTAGTCTAACCCACCGTGTTCTCTCTATATACGTTTCTACCCTCAGTTTGGAAGCTGGTGAAAAAAATCCAGTAAAATTTTGCCATGACCTGGAGAACTCATTGGCCATAGGACACAAAATTATCTTTACCTTTTCCTTTTTTTCTCCTTAGCCAACAATAAGTCATGTCCAATCTTTCTACATAGTATCTCTTGCACTTATCCTTTCTTCTCCATTCTTGTTCACATCTGTGGGCTTATGGACTCATAATTAGATTACTGCAATAACTATCTAACTGGTTCCATATGTCCATCTCTCTTGGACTCAAAGGCATCTGGCAGCAATATAAAGGATTACATTTATAAAAATAATATTAAGTCAAGTAATCTCTCCATTCAAAAACCTTGACTGGTTTCCTCCTGTTCATTGAGTAAAGTCAAAATGCTATTATCCTGGTATTCAAGGCCTTCCAATATCTAGGTCTGAATTTTCTTTCTAGATTTAGCATCCACTACTCCCTTGAACAAAACTGGTTCTTTCACCATTACCCTGAACTTTTACAAAATCTTTCTACACCTTTCTGCATGATGGTCCTCCTGCCTAGAATAGCTTCTCATTTTTGAAAGCCTGTTCAAGGCTTACTTTTCTTCATGAAGTTATCCCTGAACATTAAAACTCACAGCAGTTTCTCATCCCTTGAATATGATCTGAGTTATGAACAGTGTCATTCATTTGGCAGTCCTCAGAGACAACTTATCTTGTCTTATATTGTTAATTCTTGTATTATTTAATTTCGTGTCTATCTTGCCTCCTCAACTAGACTGAAACTTCCTTGAGGGCAGGGGTCATTTGTTAAACTTTTTAAAATGACCCACAGGGAACAGTATATACTGGGGGATAGGACAGGGACTGGTCATTGACAAAAAAATACTCAAGTTTCCCCAAGATGCCTCATTCTCAGAAGGCAGCACTCTCTCTGGGTGACAGTTTTTTTACATATATGTGCCACATATAATAGTTTTAAAGGTGAAACTAACTCTTCACGTGACTCCGAGATATTAAGGAATTACCGACTGCCTCTGGAATTTCTGAATCCCTTATTAAAATATAAAATTAATCTTTTATAAGTAATTTCATGCTCCCCTGAAAGCTTAAAAATGACATGTAAAGAAATATGCCCAAGCCAGGTGCATAATAATCTCTAAGATTATTATCACAGAGTATTGATCACAGAGTATTTAAAAAGCCAAAGCTTCACACAATCCACTTATATTTCAGTGTCTGTTTTCTGTTTTTTTTTTTTAATGTCTATAAGATAGGCTAAACTACATAAGAAAAATAAATCTAGGACTAAAGTTTACATGAAAGGTAGCCAAAATTATATGGATAGTTCAAGGTAAAACTGTTCTTCACATCTTGGTTTCTCCTGAATTATTTAGTTAACCTGAGGTTTCTTCATAGTTAGAGATGTAATCCTTAGCCAGCAGCTGCTAAGTGGTGGTTATGTATACTGACCCAAGAAATGCTGTGATCATCAAGTTCTATCAAAATACTTATTAACCTTGTAAACTGAAGACAATCATCATTACAAAATCCCTACCCTCAGATTCTGCTGCTAAAACTTTGAAGTAACTGCAAATCTCAGAGATGTTTTGTTTAGCTTTATGGATAGCCTCAGCTGAGGAAGCTTAGGCAACAAAGGCTGCTTGCTAGGCAAACCTAAGCCACAAAGGAATCCCTTGTCTTCTATGTTAGAGACCACTGACTGGAATACCTAGCATCATTGGATCAAAATTTGAAGGACTGGTAAGCCTGGTATTTTGATATATATCCTTTCTTTGTGAAATTTTCCTTTTCACATAATGCTTTTGTTTCCTTTAGCCCAGTCTAGACCACTGGAAGGCAAGGTTTCAAATTATCTCCTCAGTTGGAAGTATCCATGTTTTGTGAAAATTTTATCAGTTTTTTCTCCAAGGATTAGTATCATGATGAATTTAGCTTCCTGTCAAGAAAAACGCTAAGTTCAAAGTATTATTTCCTTCACTTCTAATTACAAAGAAGTTTTACCTTTTATTGTGTTCCATTATACAATTTTACACAGTACCATTAATATTTTAAGCAACAATTAAGCAAATCGAATTAAAGTTTTTGAGCTCTACTTCTCAGTATATAGATTTACCTAAAAAAGTACAAACTAAGCACAGTGGTGCAATTTTCCAGGCACTTTCAAGTTGCTTAAATATTTACAAATATGTAAGCACCCTGTATGAAAGCATGAAAATTTTGGTGTCAGGAAGAAACACTCTGTGTATAACAAATCTTTAAATTTTTAACATTTGCACAGCTCCAAATATTCCTGAGAAAGTTCAATCTTGTTGTTACTTGACATCTGCATGTCCTCATATTTCAGCAGTGTATCTTGGGGAACCATAACTTCGGTCACTCGATGTACCACTAATTGCACAAAATACATGTAATGTGTTGCTCATCCAGGGAGAATGCATTGGGTCTTCTTGTATTATCTAAAACGAAAGAAATGGCATGTTTATCACAAGCAAAATAGCCACAGCCAAAAAAAAACCATGTGTATACGAAATCACAGGCATATTCCAATTTATCACTGACACTTAGATATTTAAAACGATATAAAGCAGAAAGAGCAAAGAAAAACATTACCGACTCAAATCTTCAAAGCTGTATTACAAAGGCAGCATATCAAAAAAGCAAAAAAGATCTGGTTACTCATTAAGAAAAATGAAAGGTTGTAAAATGCAAAATTCAACAGAAAGTGAGAGGTAACACAGTCTTAAAAAAATTTTTTTAACAGATGGTCATAACAAGAGCCCAAACAATAAACTTTTTTTTTCAAACAATAAACTTTTTGATATGAGTTTATAGATATCTTCTAAGAGTGGTTCTCAAGTTCACTGGGGGGCTTTTCAAATATCCTGATACCCATGCCCTTTCCCTGGAGACTTGGTAAATAATTTTAAGTGAAGAGAAAATAAGTCAAATTTTCAAATGTACACCATAATTATATAAACTAATTGATGCAAAAGATTTTTCTTGGATGTGAAGAACTTCATAAATATATACATATAATCATATTAGTATAGACATTTAAAAAATTATCCATTTTGTGTGATCAAAATCAACTGATATCTCATGCACGGATCAGATGGAAGAATAGCATACACATCACATCCAACCTCTTTACTGTACAGTCCCAACTTAGGTTTCAAGCTTTCAATACTAGGTTCACAAGTTAGCTCTGAAACTTCAGTATTAAGCCTGCAAATTGGCTTCTGGTGGCAGAAATGGTCATATCATTTATGCTGCTGCAAATCATGTCTTATATAAAATCCGTAATAGAAAAATTTCCTCTTATAAGAGAAAGAACTTCATATTTTGGTATAGTGTAACAGATAACACTCAAAAGGGCCAAGGAATATCCAGGCCATATCTTTTGGTCAAGTCATCATTTATGGAGCCAAACAGATAACTCACATTTCAGTAAACAGCTATATTTTATCTTATTTTGTATTATATTTTCCTTTGGGAAATAATATATTTCAAAGTGTCTGACTAAAAAAAAAAAAAAAGCTCTCCTTTATGTGGAAATATTGAAATACTGATTTACAAAAATTCACTAAAAAGTCAACATTTGCCCAAACCAAGGTACATCTAAATAGGATACATCATGACAATACAGATTTCATAAATATAAACCAACAGAAAGTAATACTTTTCTTGGTTACCTATCAATATATAATATAGAAGAATTTAAAATATAGGAGAATATATAGTATCAAGGGTCTAAAATTTGGTCTCTAGAACTAAATATAATAACCATGGTTTATAGAAATTAAATGAGAAAGACAGGTGGGAAATATAACAGCAGATTCATAAAACCCAAATTTCAGGGTGTTAAAAAAAGACAAGGGACTTCCCTGGTGGTCCAGAGGATGGGACTCCACGCTCCCAGTGCAGGGGCCCTGGGTTCAGTCTCTGCTCGGGGAGCTGGATCCCACATGCCACAGCTAAGACATGGTGCAGCCAAATAAATTTAAAAAGAGAGAGAGAGAGACAGAGACAAGAGGTCCAAAATGAAGTCACTTGTGCTAAACCCACATCACCTGAGAATTAATATCAACCTAACTGCAGTTTCAGTCTTTTCCAGGCAGGTAATCTTAACTATTCAAAAAAGCACATGTACTACATTTCCTGGTCAGCACTAATGAGGTAATTCACTGGACAGGCCCTTGCTGTGTCCCAGAGGAAGGTGACCTTGCCTGAAACAATCCTGTCTCTTTTAGAATAACTTCCTTGACCTGACTCCTTCTACCTGTAAAAGGCTTCCATTTTCTACGGCTCTTCAGAGCTCCTTCCTATCTGCCAGATGGGATGCTGCCAGACTCATGAATCACTGAATAAAGCCAAAATCCTTAAAACTGACTCAGCTGACTCTAACTAAAAAGCAGAGACATTGCTTTGCTGACAAAGGTCCATCTAGTCAAAGCTATGGTTTTTCCCAGTAGTCATGTACAGATGTGAGAGCTGGACCATAAAGAAGGCTGAATGCCGAAGAATGGTTTCTTTCAAACTATGGTGTTGGAGAAGACTCTTGAGAGTCCCTTGGACTGCAAGCAGATCAAACCAGTTAACCACAAAGGAAATCACCCCTGAATATTCATTAGAAAGACTGATTCTGAAGCTGAAGCTCCAATACTTTGGCCACTTGATGTGAAGAGCTGACTAACTGGAAAAGACTGATGCTGGGAAAGATTGAAGGCAGGAGGAGAAAGGGACAACAGAGGATGAGATGGTTGGATGTAATCATCAAATCAATGGACATGAGTTTGAGCAAACTCCGGGAGGTGTTGAAGGACAGGGAAGCCTGGTGTGTTGCAGTCCATGGGATTGCAAAGAGTCAGACATGACTGAGTAACTGAACAACAACATCAGTTCAATTTTGTTTTTTAGCAAGCAAAAAAGAACTGTATAGAATGACTGCTCTAAATTATCTTGATCATCATAATAGCAGTAAATTGAATAATTTGCTTTCAATTTGAATAATTTAGAATTCAAGGCTAGGTCATACAGTTGCATGCAAATTCTATAACTGTAATATACCAGTGAAGCTGCTCAGTCATGTCAGACTCTTTGCAATCCCAGGGACTGTACCTACCAGGCTCCTCCATCCATGAAATTTTCCAGGCAAGAGTACTGGAGTGGATTGCCATATCCTACTCCAGGCGATCTTCCTGACACTGGGATCGAACCCAGGTCTCCCACATTGCAGACAGATGCTTTACCGTGTGAGCCACTAGGGAAGCCCCTATAACTATAATAACTATAATATAACTATAATAATATATATTGGATTAAAATGCTATAATTGTTTTATATTTTTCTAAAGGAGGAGTTTTGCTGTTTTTTCCTATGGACAATGGAGAACAGAACCCCATAAACTGAACAGTTTCTAGGAACAAATTATGTAGTCTATTTGATTAAAGTATTCCCCAGATGGCTCAGACAGTAAAGAATTCATTTAAAAAGCTGCAGACCCGAGTTTGATCCCTGGGTTCAGAAGATCCCCTGAAGAAGGAAATGGCAACCCACTCCAGTATTCTTGCTTGGAGAATTCCACAGACAAAAGAGCCTGGCAAGCTACAGTCCATGGGGTCGCAAAGAGTCAGACATGACTGAGTGATTAACCCTTCAACATACCCCAGAACAGTGATGGTGAAGACAGACATATCCCCACTGTACTCAGGGGCTGAACCTGAGATACAGACAATAAAGGAAGTGGAATGATTCCCTGCCTGCCTAGTCCTGATCACCTGACTGCTTTGGGAAGGAGACAAAAGAGGACCTCGGAAAACTAAGCAGCAAAGGTATGCCTTGGGATGCTTTACACTCACTCCTAAGTGGGCTAACAGAAGTAAAGATGACAAAAAGAGGAAACAGATCACTGATTCCAGACTCCTCAGGCCGGGAAGATTCCCTGTCATGAGAATGGGAGAGTAGGAGACTGGGATGACTCATCTCATTAAAAGATGGGATGATGACAGTCTAGCTGCCTGGCTTCTCCATACTGAGAAGATGACCATGGTCAGAAAATTGGACTCCTGGTCACACAGTGCAACTTTAGACTAACTGTAATAAATTTCCCATAGTCCTTTCTAAGAGAAAGCATACAAGATACCATAAGAGAGATAGCTAGCTCCTCTAGCTAGAGGAGAGATAGTCAACTAGCTCCTATAGCAGAGATAGTCAACTAGCTCCTGTTTCCCTTGAAATCTCTCTTCTCCCCCTCCCCACCATTACACTGCAGTCCTTTGGCACCAACCATGGTCAGTCCATTTGTAAGTACACCCTCCATGTGACGGTCTCACCCAGGGGAGTGTCTTCAGGCAAGCAGTGAAATGTTCACACCAGGACATAGGAGGTTCTCCTTTCTGGAACCAGCAATAAGAATGTGTTCTCTAAAGGGCTGTAGTTATCCTTGTTTCTTTTAAGGGGTCTTAATTTCATAAAAAATTGAGAGTCTGAAGAGTTTCTGAAGCAAATATTTATCTTATTGGCTATTTTCCTTCTTAAGGAAAGCAAAGAGACATTATGTAAGCTCAATAGGGCTCAGGCACTGAGGGACCAGACCATCAGGCCATGACTTTTACATCTGTGGTGAAGATGCTAAAATAGTTGAGTGACAATCCATGTATAGAATGGTTGTAAACACAGATTTCAGGAGCCTAATATAGAAATGACATTTACCAGGATAATTCAGGAGTACTCTGGTTTTAAGGTAAGTAGATATATAAGAGTCTTAACTACTTAATTATGACATAATTTGGCTGTCAGTGGTCAGCAGATCTTTGCTTCTATATGTTTCAGATTGTGTTTTACTAAGTTAGCTATAATTGTCATTAACAGTCAGTCAAATATTAAAATGCTAGTTATTATAAAAAGAGAGTTTTGCAGGTTACATGGGTATTAAGACAATTCCTGAATTTTGGAATTCACTCAGGATCTCACCTAAATGATAGTACAGTTGTCCCTTGGTATCCTCAGAGGATTAGTTCCAGGACCACTGTCCCCCTTCTCCCATGGTTATTAAACTGAGGATGCTCAAGTCCCTTATATAAAATCATACAGTATTTGCATATAACTCATGCATATTCTCCTCTGTACTTTAAAATCATCTCTAGATTTTTTTATAATAGTTAATACAATGTAAATGCTATGTAAATAGCTGCCTATGTACAGGAAATTCAAGTTTTGTTTTTTTGGAACTTTTTGGTAATTTTTCTTCAAATTTTGTTTGTTTGTTTTCCATTTATTTTTATTAGTTGGAGGCTAATTACTCTACAATATTGTAGTGGACTTTGCCATATATTGACATGAATCAGCCAAGGATTTACATGTGTTCCCCATCCTGAACCCCCCTCCCACCTCCCTCCCCATCCCATCCCTCTGGGTCATCCCAGTGCACCAGCCCCGAACACTTGTCTCATGCATCCAACCTGGACTGGCAATCTGTTTCACACTTGGTAATATACATGTTTCGATGCTGTTCTCTTAGATCATCCCACCCTGGCCTTCTCCCATAGAGTCCAAAAGTCTGTTCTATACATCTGTGTCTCTTTTTCTGTCTTGCATATAGGGTTATCATTATCATCTTTCTAAATTCCATATATATGCGTTAGTATACTGTATTGGTGTTTATCTTTCTGGCTTACTTCACTCTGTATAATGGGCTCCAGTTTCATCCATCTCATTAGAACTGATTCAAATGAATTCTTTAAATATTTTTGATCTGCAATTGATTGAATCCAAGGATGTGGAAGCTGCGAATATGGAAGGCCAACTGTATGCAGTTTCCTACATCTAAGACAGGGATATTCATTTAGGGATCTGGCTACTGAGCCAATCATTGCACTTCTCTAGGATCCTTCTTGAGACACCTTAGCCATGCTCACAGTAGATTAATTCAGACTTGCACAACTATTCACTTCTAATGGCACTGTGGCACAAAGAACAAAATAGTTTAACATCTGAAACAACTGCTAAAGCAATTGTCAGTGATTGCTTCAAATCTGATTTGCATTGTATCATTTATATGGGTAAGAACAAATTTTAAAATAACAAACTAAGTAATTTCAAGGTAATACTATTTCAAACTAATAGGTATGCTAAGTAATAATTTAGGGACCCCAGATCATGTTTTCATTTTCAATCACCCTAATACTTGCCTGTTCATGAATAATGTCAGACAATTCTTTCACCATGTCTCTGAAATTTGACTTGAGCCCTTCATGGTATTCAATCTGATCCTCTTTAATTAACCGCTCATTTAGTTCCAGTGCAATGCTGCATGCTTGGATGAACTTCCTATAGATAAAGATCAAAGATAAAGTTTTTGTTACTTATTACTCAAAAGTCTCACTGACAATTTAATATTTACTTTAACCACAGCTTGCCTAGAAGGAAGATTAGAATCCCATATTTTCTCACTGTGTTTTTGCTAATGCCATCTCCTAAATCTGAAATATCTTTCCTTTTCTTTGTCTTCTGGTTTCTTATCTCCTTCAAAACCTGGCTCGAAATATATACCCTCTGGGAAGCCTGCCTGCTCAGTCACTTGATATGATATCAGCTATGCTTGCATGTACATTAATTAACATCTGTAGATAATGTCAGTTATTGAAAAATAATTTATTTTGGGCTATGTACCCAGTACAGTGCTGGGTGCTTATAGGCATGAAGTATCCGCCCTGGGCTGGTAAGACTGGGGACAGAGAGGTTATGACTTATCATAAAAACTTTTTTATCATTATTTCATATCTTTATGTTTCATGTCCATAATTAGGATGCAAATCTTAGGGAACAAAGTACCTCACTGACCGTTTGTGCTGTATCCCTGTCATAGCAAAGAGTAGAATCTTTTTGTACACACCAGGCATTAATAAACATTGAATGAATGAGTACTAAGTAAGTAAGTGTTAGTCGCTCAGTCATGCCTGACTCTTTGCGACCTTGTGGACTACAGGTTCCTCTGTCCATGAGATTTTGCAGGCAAGGATACTGGAGTGGGTTGCAATTTCCTTCTCCAGGGGATCTTCCCAACCCAGGGATTGAACCCGGGTCTCCTGCACTGCAGGCAGATTCTTTACCGACTGAGCTACAAGGGAATGAGTACTGGTTACTCTGTAACCTGAAACAGCTGATAATACAGAGATAGGAAAAGTAAATGAAATAAGTCAGGAGCAAATGAGTGGAAATTATCTTTTCTACTCAGTCTGTTTAAATCATCTGTCTTTCTTATTCTGAATGTAAGTTCTTTTATATAAGAAACAGGTTTTTTCTACTGTGCAACCATTCAGACATGCCTTGGCTTAGCGGGATGCTCAGTCCAGAGAAGATTATTGTATGCCCTAGAATAGCAGAATCCAAGTGGAACTGAGGATACAGGATAGAAGCAAACCTATCCAACCCTTCCTAGCCTAAATGGTCTGGAAAAGCTGTGACATGAGGTCAGTCAGGCAAAGGAGGAAATCACATAACAAACGAAGGCTTGTGTTTGTGTTACAATATCCACAGCAATGAAGTAGTTGTCATATTTAATACCTTGGGTCACTAGGACATTGTTATAGTTCTGCAGCAAGAAAGAGATCACACATTTCCTCACTACCTAAAATACCATTAGAAGGTAACTTAAACGTTATAAAAGGGAACAGATAATTTTTTTAGAAGGACATAATTTGGTGAATATTTTGATTTCACTTAAGAAGACAATGGAGTAAAAAAAAAAAAAAACTAGAGGTCTGATCTGAAAACTACAAAGCACTTACCTAAACATGTCTTTCAACTCATTTACTTTTTTGGGTGGATACTTGCTAGCTTGACTGTCATTTAAGAAAGCCCTTGCGTATGCTAACGGACCTGCATTTACCTAAATTACAAAAGGAGAAAAATGAGAGTTGTTAGGATGTAATCAAAAAGTAATTTTTTCATTTCTCTTTTTAAAAAGAATACTATGTTAAAATTCCATACCTGAGAAATATATTTACTATTCTTACTATAAATTTATTTGAAAAAGATTAACTAAAGCAAATCATCTGCCAAAATTATACTCTAACAAGTTACTTAACAATTTCTCCTATTGAAATATAGGGCTTGGCTATACTCAGAGGGATTTATGTTTAAGCTCTCTGATATAACAAAAAATGTACAGAAACTGAACATAATGTCTTTATTAAATTAATAAAAAATGTAGAGGTTTTTGCACCCAGTCAGAGTATAAGACAATTACAATTAGTGCTTGTTCTGTGCCCTTATGAAAGCAAGAGGAACAACAAGAAACATTTAATACATGGTTAGCAGCCAACATACCTGCACTGAAACACAGCCCTGCAATTTAAGTTGGAGCTGAATCATGTCCACATCAGCAGAAGAGCAAAGCTTTTGCAGCTCTGCAGTTTTATCTTTTATTTCATCAGTGGCAACATCAATTGGCTTTAAATGAATCTGCTGTTCATAGTTTATAGGGATCCTCTTCTTCACATATGGAAATGAGTTTGAAGCTATTAAAGATTAAGGTTGACAAATGAGTTTTTAAGATAGCAAATCAAATAGCCAAATTTAAAAAAAATGTATTCTGCTTAATTCTCCCCTTATTTTCTCTGGAAAAATCCCTTAGAGGCCAAATAGGTGCCTTATTATTTCAGGACTGAAGGAGAAATTCTCTGTGATATGATTCAGACTAATCATGAATTATATAATTACATATGGGAAAGGAATGGTTAATAACATAGGAATGTTTGTGTAAATGAGTGACTGAACAGCAGAACAATAAATGGTTAACATTTTAGTTACATTTTCCTGCTGACCAGCTGCTGCTTGTATGTATCAAAAAAGATCATGTCAGATAAAGAAGTTATGCCAAGTCCTACTTACTAGTCAAGATTGTACGGCGTTTGCACTGTTCTTCTATACAACCTTGCTTTTTGCCTGACAGTGTATAAGGAGCCTCAAAAACAAATCTGTTGATATTATGGTTTCTTTCAAACTCAGTTTTTCTTTCTGTGAGTTCTTTATCATCAAAGTAGGGCTTCACATAAGTGACTTGGATATGAGCATACTTGGGATCAAGCTCTTTGACATTTACCTGGAAAGTAAGAAAGTTTTGTTTTTTATTCAACAGAAGGGAAAATGGGGTACAGGTAAGCTACTAACACCTCTGAGATCAACTGAGGAACAGTGTCATTGAATACACTGTGAGATGAATACACACTTAGAAGAGGTCTTTGCTCATTCTTCAAGAATTGTTTCTTTCTGATTATTAAGAAGTTACATAAGCCTATTTGGAGATTATAGAAATGTAGACATAAAAAACTGCAATGCTACCACTCAGCAATGATCATCATTTACCTTCTCATGTATTTCCTTGTAATCTTTTTTCCTATGCATATATATTTATTTACAAACCAGAGATCATGTTGAGCATTGCTTTATCATTTGTTTTATTTTTATTTACTTTTATTTGCTTTTATGTTATATTAAATTTCTTTTTTTATTTTCATTTATTTTATTTTTTAATATAAATTTATTTATTTTAATTGGAGGCTAATTACTTTACAATATTGTACTGGTTTTGCCATACTTTGACTTGAATCTGCCGTGGTTGTACATGTGTTCCCCATATGTTAAAATGGCTAACTGCACATTTGAATTCCACCTCAAAACATACCTATTACAAAGAGGATTCTCAGAAGATGGCAGAGCACCAGACCTCTATCTTCTTCTAGAGACAACAGTTACACCGTCATTACCTATCTGATGGAAGAATTTTGGAACTCTGGAGGCTATTGAAGACTTGCAACTTCCAGGGGAAGACTTGGACAGAAAATTGCCTTAATTTTGATTTTGTTCAATTTTAACTCTGGGCACAATGGCAGCAACCCATACCTCATCCCTCAAGTACTACGGCAGACAGTTGTGTGCATATTCCTAGAACAGCTTGTGGGAGCCAGGATGAACAAAGACCCTGTCTTCCAAATACTGCGAATTTGTGCTATGACTGCTAATTGCTGCTTCTGATCACAGGGGGACAGTCAAAGAGGCTGTGGCCATTTTTATACCACTTCTTCCCTTTGTTGCAATGCCTAACAGACTTTCAGGGGATTTAACAGACCAGCACCTTTCCTCTCCTCTTCATTTTCCTCTCCATTCCCTCTTAGGAGCTGGACTTCCAATACTAGGCCGTTCAAAGGTAACTGTGTAAATGAGGGTGACTAGAAAGTCACTGCGCATGCTCAGGTGAAGGCACGGGCTCAGAAAAGACTTGAGAAGATTTACACCTCAGGCTGATTATTGGGACAGACACAGCTTACAACAATTAAAAACAAAAACAAAACCCAGGAAACTCTGGGACAGGGAGAGAATCTGATTTCTGGAGAGATCACAATATTAAATTCAAATGTCCAGTTTTCAACAACAACAACAAAAAATTGTAAGGCATACAAAGAAATAGGAAAGTATGGGCCCATTCAATAAAGAAAAATAAACCAATAGAAATTATCACTGAAGAAACCTGATAGCAGATCTCCTAGAAAAAGACATTAAAACAACAGAATTCATGATCAAAGAACTAAAGGAACTTGTGGAAAAAGTCAAGAAAACTATGTATCAACAAAATGTCAATATCAATAAATAGCTAGAAAATCTAAAAGGAAACCAAAAACTTTTTTTTACAGCTGAAAAATACAATAACTGAAATGAAAAGTCACCAGAGAGACTCAAAGGTAAATTGCAGCAGGTGTAAGTAATAGTCAGCCAACTTGAAGATAAGATAAGATCGATGATCGATGAGAGGAACACAAAGGAAAAAAACTGAAGAGGGACAGAGGCTATGGAACCTGCGGAACATTATCCAGCAGGTGAACATACACACTATGGGAGTCCTTGAAGGAGAAAAGTGAGAGAAAGGGGCAGGGAGAATATCTGAAGAAATAATGAGTGCACACTCAAATCTGATGAAAGACACAAAGCTCAACAAACTCCAAGCAGGGTAACTCTAAGAGATGCACGGTGAGACACATTAAAATCAAATGTCAAAAGCCAAAGCCAGAGAGAGAATTTTGAAAAAAATCAAGACTTGTCACATACAAGGGATCCTGAATAAGATGGTCAGATTTCCATCAGAAACTTTGGAGGCCAGAAGGCAGTGGGCTGCTATATTCAAAGTGCTAAAAGAAAATCTATGAATCAAAAATCCTATATCTGACAAAGCTAGTTGAGGTGATGGAATTCCAGTTGAGCTATTTCAAACCCTGAAAGATGATGCTGTGAAAGTGCTGCACTCAATATGCCAGCAAATTTGGAAAACTCAGCAGTGGCCACAGGACTGGAAAAGGTCAGTTTTCATTCCAATCCCAAAGAAAGGCAATGCCAAAGAATGCTCAAACTACTGCACAATTGCACTCATCTCACACGCTAGTAAAGTAATGCTTAAAATTCTCCAAGCCAGGCTTCAGCAATACGCGAACCGTGAACTTCCAGATATTCAAGCTTTAGAAAAAGCAGAGGATCCAGAGATCAAGTTGCCAATATCCACTGGATCATCGAAAAAGCAAGAGAGTTCCAGAAAAACATCTATTTCTGCTTTATTGACTATGCCAAAGCCTTTGACTGTGTGGATCACAATAAACTGTGGAAAATTCTGAAAGAGATGGGAATACCAGACCATCTGACCTGCCTCCTGAGAAACCTGTATGCAGGTCAGGAAGCAACAGTTAGAAATGGACATGGAACAACAGACTGGTTCCAAATAGGAAAAGGAGTACGTCAAGGCTGTATATTGTCACCCTGCTTATTTAACTTCTATGCAGAGTACATCATGAGAAACGCTGGGCTGGAAGAAGCACAAGCTGGAATCAAGATTGCCGGGAGAAATATCAATCACCTCAGATATGCAGATGACACCACCCCTATGGCAGAAAGTGAAGAAGAGCTAAAGGGCTTCTTGATGAAAGTGAAAGAGGAGAGTGAAAAAGTTGGCTTAAAGCTCAACATTTAGAAAACTAAGATCATGGCATCTGGTCCCATCACTTCATGGCAAATAGATGGGGAAACAGTGGCTGACTTTATTTTTCTGGGCTCCAAAACCACTTCAGATAGTGATTGCAGCCATGAAATTAAAAGATGCTTGCTCCTTGGAAGGAAAGTTATGACCAACCTAGACAGCATATTAAAAAGCAGAGACAGAAGTAATTAGCCTCCAACTAATAAAAAAAAAAATTTTTAAATAAAAAAATAAAAAGCAGAGACATTACTTTGTCAACAAAGGTCTGTCCAGTCAAAGCTATGGTTTTTCCAGTGGTCATGTATGGATGTGAGAGTTGGACTATAAAGAAAGCTGAGCACTGAAGAACTGATGCTTTTGAACTGTGTTGTTGTAGAAGACTCTTGAGTTTCCCCTGGACTGCAAGGAGATTTAGCCAGTCCATCCTAAAGGAGATCAGTCCTGGGTGTTCATTGGAAGGACTGATGTTGAAGCTGAAACTCCCAATACTTTGGCCACCTGATGGGAAGAGTTGACTCATTGGAAAAGACCCTGATGCTGGGAAAGATTGAAGGCAGGAGGAGAAGGGGATGACAGAGGATGAGATGGTTGGATGGCATCACTGACTCCTTGGACATGGATTTGGGTGGACTCCAGGAGTTGGTGATGGACAGGGAGGCCTGGCGTGCTGCAGTTCATAGGGTCCCAAAGAGTCGGACACGACTGAGCGACTGAACTGAACTGATACCTGGCAAAACTGTCCTTAAAAGTGAGGGAAAAATTAAGACATTCCCAGATAAAGAAAAGCTGAATGAGTTTGTCAGCACTAGACCTGCCCCATATGAAATGCCACAGGGAATCTTGACGGTCACAATGAAAGAACATCACACAGTAATTCAAGGCTGTATGAAGGTCTCAGTAAAGATAAATACATGGGTAATTATAAAATCTAGTATTAACAGAACAATAGTAACACAATTCTTTTTTATTTCTACACGATGTAAGAGATTAACACGTTAAAAAATTATTAGTATAGGGGACTTTCCTGGTGGTCCAGTGATTAAGAATCCTTCATCCAGTGCAGGGGAAAATACACTGCATTAACAGAATGAAGGAAGAAAAAAACACACACACGATCACCTCAATCAATGCAGAAAACGCATCTGACAAAATTCAACATCTTTTCATAATGAAAACACTCCACAAATTAGGAATAGAAAGAAATGACTACAATCCTATCAAGGGCCACTGTGAAAAACCCACAGCAAACACCGTATCCAATACTGTGATAAGGGATAGAAACTTTCTTAGTAGCTTTTAAAACTTTTTCAAAAAGGCTATATTCAAAATCTTTTCCATTAAATATCTAGATTTCTCCAGAGAAACCTCAGGAAATAGTTGAAGCTAATTATCTAAATAAGACAAAACATAGAAGAGAAATAAAAAAGAGGTCAAGACTGATTTTAACTTTATAAAAATGAACTAAGTATATGGTAAAACATTCAAAAAGTACACTTGAAAAGTAAAAAATGGTTGTTTTCTCCATAAAACTCTAGACTCTCTCCTTTGAGATAACATGGTTAACACTTTTGTATCATTCCATCTATGGCTGATTCATATTGATGTATGGCAAAAACCATCAGAATATTGTAAAGTAATTATCCTTCAATTAAAATAAATAAATTCAAAAAAGCAACTTTGTATAATTCCAGAAGTTTCCTAAGCATACATGAGTGTATGTAAATATCAGTTTTCACAAATGTAATCATCCTGCCCATAATGTCTGTACCTCACCTTTTTCTCTCAAGAATATATTTTGTCAAGAATATATTCATATCAATGTATGGCAAAACCACTACAATATTGTAAAGTAATTAGCCTCCAATTAAAATAAGTAAATTTATATAAACAAGAATATATTTTGATTGGTTTACATCCAAACTTATAAATATTTTAAGCAGTTTAGTTACATCCTTTATGAAGGCAGTACCGTGTCCTTAACCGTAGAGACATTAGATTGTTTCAAGGTTTTGCTGTATAAACTTAAGAGCAATAAACATCTTAAACATGCATCTTTATGTGTGTACATCTACAGGATAAAATCTTAAATGTGAAATTATTGGGTCCAGGAAACGTACATTTAAAATACTAGAAAATATTGCCCATTGTTCTTTAAACTGTTTGTGCCCTTAAACAGATTTTGCTCTTCGGCAAGTAAAAGAGTGTTTAAAATTTTAAACTCCACACATTAAGAAAGAAGAAGGATTTTTAAAGTAGCAACTGCTTCTTTTATCTGTTGCCTATGAAGAGTGACTAAAATATTGTGTTTACAAAGAGGGTCAGGAGTCCAGCTGCCTGATGGTGGTTTGTGCCTGTTGGCCAGGTTTTCAGAGGCAGAATAAAGTAGAAAACTGCATGTTTTTCTGCAAGCCTGGCTTTCTAATAACTTTCCATTTATAGTATCAGTAGTGTGGTAGCAAACTTAAAACTTGCTGGCTACAAAAGAGAAAATTTTCTGTGGGCTTAATTCAATAAAACAACACAGAAGACTGAAACTGATAAGAAGCAGAGAGGTTTTGCCAAATATTAATGAATTCTGGACCTGCCAGCATACTTATTTTTAAATGTCTAAGGCACATGTTCAAGATAAAATCATCTCCATAAGATATAGGTAAATTTACAAAGTGAAGACATCATTTTCATCATAGAAAATGAAGTGTCTTTACCATCGCCAAGGGCTTTTCACTCTGGCAATGCTGCCTGTTGGCTATTAAGTGTTTTGCAGAGCATCATGCACATCACAGTCATTCGGTGCGTATTTCTGGGGCCTGCAGATCTTGCACTGTGTTAAAGGTCTTTCCTACCTTAAAATTCAGCTCTCATCCTGAACATGCCCATGGTGACTAAGGAGAATCAGGAATTCCATTCCCATTGTGCTCTTCCGCAATTCTGTCTATAAGGAACTATGTGTTTCTAAGAAACAGCCTCTCTTGCTGGATCCTTTCTCATCCTTGCCTTGGCAGGGTCTAGTGGGATGGATCATCTTTACATCAAGGCATCTCTCCTAAACCTACATCACTACAAATATAACTACTGAAATAAGGCTATCTTAAGAGTGAAATATGTGTCATAAGATGATTAAAAAAAATCTCACTTATCTATTTATTTTTAATTTTGGCTGCACTTGATCTTCTTTGCTGTGGCTTGTGGACTTTCTCTACTTGCAATGAGCAGTGAGTACTCTCTAGTTGTGGTGTGTGGGATTTAGAGAACCAGTGCAGTAGTTGTGGCACACAGGTTTAGTTTCCCCACAGCATGTGGAATCCTCCTGGCCCAAGGATCGAACCTGTGTCTCCTGCATTGGCAGGCAGGCTTTTACCCACTGGACCACTAGGGATGTCCCACCTAAGATGATTTTAATCATACAGTATGAAATTAACAATCATGAGGCACAACAGCGGTAACAATAATGGCTAACATTTATAGAAAATGCTAGCTTCTATGCTGTTATTGAAGGCTTTTTTATGTATCAAGAACTCTAATCACTTTCCATACATTAACTAATTTAATCACAACAACACCTCTATGAGGAAGGCACTATTATTAAGTTTATTTTACTAATGAGAACAATGAGACACAGAGAGGTTAAGTAAATTCCCCATGGTCACACAGCTAGCAAGTGGCAGAGAATGGAGATTTGAATCCTTTCCGATTCCAAAGCCCCTGTCCTTTCTTTCAGGATCTGGAAAGACTCTATTTCCCATGCCTCTCCTCCACCAGCTGAAAAAGGAAAAAGTCAGAAGCAATGTGCCACAGTTGGAACTAATAAATAATGATTTTGAAATGCAGGGCATGTTACCTTGTCTGAATCCTGAATTATTTTGACATTCTCTGTACCAAATTTTTCACCATAAAGTTTAACAAGTCTCAGGGAAATCTCTGAGAGGCCGGTGAGCTTTGGCTCTTTATAGATGTACTCCTTTCCATCCTCTTCTTCAAAAAAAGACTATTATAAAGTTAAACATACAATAATTTATAAGTATTATGATCAAATACAGCATTTACAGAACATCCACTAAGTAATCAGCAATAATGTATTTGAAATAGATTTTAAATAATAGTACTAAAAGCCACATACAGATATTGTAGCTGAAATAAATGAGAACTTTCAAACTCACAGTCATATGAGCATATCTTTGGCCTGAAGGTTTTTAACACTCGATTTTTCATCATTTGCATACTTACCTGATTTTTATTTGAAAACTTTCAGTACTAGGTATTAAATAAACATTTAATAAGCTTAACTGAAAATGAAACTGACGGAAACATTCAAATCTTATATGTTGTCCTCTGACCTAGTGGATTTAGATACAGAAACCAAAGTGAATGTTACTCTGAGAAAAGTGTCACACCTGCTGTTGTGACAGGTGCTTTATCTAGACATAATCCTAGAACCAGTAACTGCTGCTATGGTAATCTAATAATTCAAAGGTGAATGTTTAAAAAGGAAAACAACTTGATGAACTAAAGTATACTTACTTGGCCATAAAAGGCAACTCTGAAGAAAGTGCCTAAAAGTCTTTTCTTTGTGTGCATAACCTCCAAAATTTTTGTGTAAGCTCCATGAAGAGTTCTATAAACTTGAGTAAGTTTCTGAAAATATGAGAATAAACAAATTAGCTTTATCTTTTGGTTAGTTATGAAATGTCTATGATAAATGCATAAGGGGAAAAAAGCAATAGTATTTCCTTTCCAAAATGGTTTTGGTGGGGTCATTTGCACTCCCTTCTCCCATGGTCACAGTTAGAAAAAACTCCTTAACAACTTTAGGTGAGAGGGTAGAGCTTAAAATGGTCAAATAACACTGTAATTCTAAACATCATGCTTCATGTCATTCATATCTCAATGATAGTATATACACTACAAATACTGTGTTATTGACTACTTTTTTCCTTATGTCTGAATTATTGTGACTGAAAGAGAAGCAAAATACTTTGCTAGAGCCCTAATGTAGAGAGATGGGAATAAATGATCATGCAAACACTTTAGGAGAGGAAAGTAAAATTCAGACACAAAAATAACAGTAAAAGCCTGAGTGAGGAATGCTTTTATAACAAGTTCACATATACTTCCAAAGAATATATTCTTCTACACACTCAGAAAAAGAGAACACACTATGCAAAGAACATTATCTAGAATATGAAAAGACAACATACAGAACAGGAGAAAATGTTTGCAAATCACATATCTGATGTTTTCATATCCAAAAAATATAAGGAAGTCTCATAGTTCAACAACAAAATGACAACCCAATTTAAAAGTGAGCAAAGGACTTGAATAGACATCTCTCCAGAGAATATATAAAAATGGCCAACAAAGACATGAAAAGCTGTTCAAAATCATTAGTCATTAAGGAAATGGAAATCAAAACCACAATGTGACACCATTTCACATTCACTAGGATGGCACATTCACTAGGTTCTCATAAGAACCCCAAAACACAAGTGCCAATCAGATGTGCTGGTGGGAAGGTAAAAGGGACAACAATTTGGTGGTTTCTCAAAAGTTATAAATAGAATTACTATGTGACCCAGCAATTCCCCTCTTAGGTATCTATCCAAGATAAACAAAAACATGCCCATACAGAAACTTACTCATAACTGTTTACAACAGTACTATTTATAATAGCCAAAATGTGGAAACAACCCAAACATACAAACAGATTTTGGCATAGCTATAGCATGGAATATCACTCAGCCATGAAAAAGGAATGAAGTTCTGATATAGGTTACAACTTGAATGAACCTCTAAATATTATGCTAAGCAAAAGAAGCCAGACACAAAAGGTCACATCTTATATTCATCTTTTTTATGACACATCCAGAATAGGCAAATCCATAGACGGAAAACAGATTAGTGGTCACCAGTGGGGTGAGGGAGGGGGTGAAGAGTGATTCCTTGAAGGAGATGGAGTTTTTCCTGGGATGATAAAAATGTTTTGAAACTAGAGAGAGGTGGTGGGAGCATAATATTAAGAATGTGCTAAATGCCACTAAACTGCAAACTAGAAAACAGTTCATTGTATGCTGGTGAATTTCATTTCAATACTAAAAGGGGAGCACGGAAGCAGATGTTCTTTCTTTCAATACTTTCTTTCCATACTATTTTCTGCAGTTGAAGTCAATTTGAGGGAAGTTTTCCTTCCTTTATGGCTGCTGGGGCTGACACTTTTCAGCCCATCCCATAAAGAACACTGAAAAATTACTTCATCTCATGCAGGATGCTTCAGAATCTATACAGACCCTTGCCTCTCTACAAGGAAATAGGAGTAGTTCCCCAATAGAACCTATTGTTTCCTTTAATGTGTAGGGAAGATATATTTTTCTTTTTTCCCTATTAGTCAATTGAGTAGCAAAATGTTCTTTGGGTTTCCAATAACCTGGTCTTCAACTTAAGAGTAAGAGAGTAGGTACTTTGGAACTTTTACAAAGGTTCTTGGGATGCAATGCTTTGACAGAGAGAGCAATGCCACTTCTTGTCTTGTCTCATAAGTTATTTTTTGTCATCTGTATGACATAGATTTACTTACTTAACTCTCACTTTTTAATATAATCACTTGAGCTGCACTATGATTTTTCAGGCATGTCCTGATATACACCAAAAGCAGGGCAAAGAGTAGAAAGACCCAGAATCCAGGAAGAAAAAGTGAGTTTGATAAGAGCCAATTTGGAGAAGAGATTAGAACACTACACATATGACATTAAATGTATGTTTTCACTCTGGGACACTTCAACAATGAAAGGCTACTTGTTATATATATTTAAGGATAGACTGCTTTGCTTTTAAAAATGGCTTGAGTCCTAAATCACCCCTTTCCAGCATAGCAGGGGTAGAAAATTATGATATGGACTCAGAGTCTTGAATATAAAAAGTCCTGGTGGCAACAGCTATACTACTATTTCTTAGTAATTCCCCTTGATCAAAGATTTATGTGGCAGACAAAACTGGAAAAGCTCCTCGTAAAAAGGTAATTCCAAGTAACTTATTATCCCCCCACTATCATCTGTTAGCAACTTTAGCCTCACCATCAAATTGAAAAGAAGTGATTCACACCTATATCTCTTCCCTGACCACATGGAAATCCAGTAAGTTTTTTTTGTGTCTGTCAGGACAACATGGATTGTTCTCTGTAATGAGTGGAGAAGGGAAGATTGCTAGATAAAACTGCTGTGAGAAAAACTGGCATAATGTTAATTTTAATTTATATTTTAAACATTGCATCCTTAATTTCATTTGGAAAATTTAAATGAATATAAGGTAGGACTGGAATTTTAGGACTTTTCAGAATTCTTTAAGGTAGTAATTTAAGACCAAAATAAAATATATAGGTGAATGATGCAAATGTTTCAGTTACTTACCTCGAACTCGCGACGTTTCTCATAAATTGGAATGATCAACTTGGAAATTTCAGAAATTACTTCATAACGCTCTGCTTTCCATAATCCATCCACACATTGTTCTAGCAATTCCAGCAAAACTTCCTGCATTGAGAAAAAATGCAATCAAGAATTAGAGATACTTGAGCTCTGCACAAATATAGTTTGAACTATTTCAAATGAATAAAAAACAGAATGTACTAAATTTAAGGAAATGCACAGGAGTACAGTTGTGTAATGATATATTCTAAATGACATGCTTGAAACTCTTGAAATTGAAACCACATTCTTAAAAGTATGAAATTAATATTGACAAGAGAAAACTACTATTTACTTTGTTTAGCACGTAATAAAGATGTTAACCAAACTTACAAATGGTTAACATGTTGAGAAGTACTTTTAAAAGGGGATATGTTTTTCCAAACTGAGGATATTTAAATGTCTAACAGGGTAAGTTCCACTAAGCCTATAAATGTCCATGATTTTTGCTTTCTACTAAAATTATATTTACACACAGTTAATAGAGTCTTTAGGTAATTTCACAATTTTCAAGCTGCTGCATCAGTTACATCGGGGTTTATTAAAATGATGTGATTTTGGTCAATAATGCTTCCTTCCTAACTGTTGGTTCTAAAACCAGTGAGAATGATAGTATAATACCTCAAGATAGAGATCTCTGACCTTGCCATAATCACAGCTACTATAAAACAACCATCATAGCATGTTCTCAACAATGAAAAGATGATGCCGATTATTCATGCTATCCATATGTGTTAACAGTTTGTTTCTATCTTAAAGAGATGAATTTCAGTCCTATAAAACTGACTGCTACAACGGCTCTTAATGTATCTCCTCTAGTCAATTCTGAATTCATCTTCTTTCTAAACAAGCTCTTTTCCTTTTGTTTCACACCTAGCCAGTGGGTCATATCCTATAGACTCTGAGCTAGAAAATTAAAAGCAATTTTGACTTTACTCTTTGTTATAGGTTGAACTGTGTCTTTAACAAAGATAAGCTGAAGCCCTAACTCCCAGTGCCTCAGAATGTAACCTTATTTGGAAATAGGGTCACTGGTGATAATGATGAGTGAAGGTGATGTCATACTTGAGTGACTTACTGGAGTGATTAACTGGGTGAGCTTTACTCCAAAAGGACTGAGACAAACTGGGAGAACACCATGTGACTACAGAGGCAGTGACTGGAGTAATGTAGCTACGAGCCAAGGAAATCCAAGACCAACAGCTACCATCAGAGCGAGGAGGAGGCAAGGAAGGCTGCTACCCAGAGTCTCAGAGGGAACAGGGCCCTGGTGACACCTTGATTTCTAACCTCTGGACTCTAGAACTGTGAGACAATAAAGTTCTATTATTTTAAACCACCCAGCTTGTGTACGTTGTTATGGCAACTCTAGGAAACTAATACACTCTCAGTCTTGACTCATCTTCTAATCAGTTCATCGCCAAGTTCTGCCACTTTTACTTCCTAAATATTTCTCAAATCTGACCCTTCCTCTCCATTTCTATTCTCATTGCTAAGATTCAGGGCGTCATTATTGTTTTCTAACAGATCTTCTTGCCTCCAGCCTTGGCACCTTCAAATCTATCTTCTGCAAATCTGCCAGTGGGTTTTGATTAAAATACAAACCAGACTATATCTCTCTTCCCTTAGAATCTCATGATGGCTCCCCATCATTTGCAGAACTAAGGACAAATTCCTTCATTTGGCACACAAGGTTTGCAGTGATCTGGCTGATATTTTATAAAATCATCATTCATCAAGCTCAGCCTTCTACTTTATGCTCCTCCAACAGTGATGAACTACTATTAGTTTCTCTGAAGCACCGTGGTGTTGTCTTAACTTTGTGCCTTTGTCCATTCTGTACCCTCATGTCCTTCAATCCCTTTCACTTAGTTAACCCTGTAAGAAAAGTTAGATTTCACTTCTTCCAGGATCCTTCTCCTAATTAACAGAGTAGTGACACAAGAGACCTATTTTTCCTACTATGATACTACATTGGGTGGATATTTATCACTATACTAGCCCGTTACATATGTATCTGCCTTTACAAACAGGCTGTGACTCTTTAAGTGTAGGGACAATATATTTATTATATTGTTTTTTTCAGTCACTAGCAGGGTGTTAGTAAACAGATGTTCATTAAATGTTACTACTTAAATAATCTATATATTAACATTTAATAGTTAAATTTTCTATCAACAGTAGAAAGGAGGAACTTTGGGGAAATAAAAAAAAATCTATCAAAAACTAGTAATGTTTGTCCCAGGAATGTAAAGTTGGTTTACAATTAGGAAAAAATCCAATATAAACAGAAAGAGCCATGTAAACAGAATAAAAGAGAAAAAATGTGATGTCTAGCAATAGTTGCAGAAAAAGAATTTGAAAAAATTCAATATCCCTTTGCAACGTTAAAAAAGAATCCACCCAGAACAGGGAATCAAAGAGATTGTTCTCAATCCGATAAAGAGCATTTATTAAAAACCTGCAGGCTGAACACTCTTCTCCTAAATTTGGGAACAAGTCAAACTGTCTGCTCTTATCATTTCTATTCAACATTATGCTGAAGGTGCTAGCCAGTGTAATAAGGCAAGAGAGAAACAAAGAGAGGAAGGAAAGAGATCAGGAAATGTGGAACTTGTCTTTCTGTGCAGATGACAAGATGGTGTATGTAGAAAATCCTAAGGAATATACAAACTACTAAAACAAATATGAGGATTTAGCAAGGTTGCAGATCATAAGATCAACATATAGAATCACTGTATTTATGTATACTAGCAACAACAAATTGAAAAATAAGATTAAAAAACCAAATAATACTATTCCCAGTAGCATCAGAACATCCATTATCTAACAAAATATCCAGGAACGGACTTCAACTCTGAAAAAGCACAAAACATTGCTAGGTGAAATTAAAAACCTAAACAAGACTTGATTGAAAGACTCAGTATTGTTAAAGCTATCCATTCTCCATGTAGTGATATATAAATGTAACACAATTTCCACAAAGCTTCCAGCAGGATATTTTGAGGAAAGAGAAAAGATGATCTGAAATTCTATATGGAAATCAAAGGATACAGAATAGCCAAAGTGACTTTGAAAAAGAACAAAGTTGAAGAACTAACACTATATTATTCCATAGCTTACAAACTTGCAGCAATGAAGACAGTGTGATATTGGCATCAACACAGTCAAATAGGTCAGTGGCACAAAACAGAGTCTAGAAATAGATCACAAACGTATAAAGAAGTGAAATTTAACTAAGGTGCCAAAGCAATTCAGCAGGGGTGAAAGAAGTTTTATTTCTCCCCAAATGGTGTGGACCATGTAAAATACCTGTCTACAAAAAATGAATCTTGACTTCTATCTCATTATATGCTCAAAACTGAATTCTAAAGAGATTATAGACCCAAACATAAAACTCAGGAACAAAGTTCATAACAGAACATATCAGGCAATATTTTCACAGTCTTGAGGTAAAGAAGGATTTCTCAGACCAAACATACACACACACACACACACACAAACCATTAAAAAAGAGTAAATTGAACTTTATCAAAAGCAAAACTTTCTGCTCAATAAAAGACTTAGTGAAGAAAACAAATAAATGAATCAAACACTGGTAAATAATCTGCAGCACATCTATCTGACAATGGACTTATATCCAGAATATAGAAATAACTCCCATAAATCAACAACAAAAAGAATGATGCAATTTCTGAAATGGGCAAAAGAATTGAACAAACATCCCACGAAAGACAAAGAACCACATGAAAAATGCTCAACACCATTAGTCATTAGAGAAATACAAATGAAAAACACAGTGAGATACTACTTCATGTCTAATAGGATGACAAAAATATGAAAAGATTAGCAACAGCTAATGTTGGTGAGGAAGTGAAGCAGCTGGAACTCTCATCCAATGTTGGTGGGATATAAAATGGTCCAACCACTTTTAAAAACTCTGACAATTTCATATAAAGTTACATATAAAACATCCTGAGGAACCAGCAGGGTATTTACTCAAGATAAACTAAAGCATATGTCCATAAAAGGTCACAGATAAGAATGTTTAAAGCAGCCTGATTCATAACAGTCCCAAACTGGAAGCAATCCAAAATCCATCCACAGGAGAATGGGTTTTAAAATGTTACATCGAAAGAAGAGAATATTTAGTCATGAAAAAGAACTTATGATTTACTCCACAACATGGATGTATCTCAAAAATTTTCTGCCAACCAAACGAGGCAGATACAAAAGGTAGATACTGAATGATTTCATTTTTATGACACCAAATACTGTTAAAACTAATCTACATCAGATATTGGGGCTAGGCAGACTGACTGGAAATGGGCACAATGGAACTTTCCGGGGTAATGCACATGTTCTATTTTTTGTTTCTCGTGGTAATGTGTTACCATGGTGTTATACGGGTGTAGACAACTGTCAAAATTCATCAAGTTGTCCACCTAATATGTGTGCATTTTATTGTATGTTAATTTATCTTTAAAACTATTTTAAATCAAAAGTCAGAAATGCAGTCTTAAAAACAAATTAAATTATTAATGGGTTAATTCACCTACTTAAAGAAGTCACTAAATGAACAACAGTTTGTACCTTTCATTTCAATAAAACTTGTAAATCAGTGGCAGTTATTTTCCATTGGCTAGGGCACAAGGAAGAAGCCCTATTATATAAACTGAAACATAAAATGGCACTATGGAGAATATGATTCTATCTGTATGCCTTAAATGAAAAGCACACATAAATTATTACTGTAGAACACAAAAGAGTTCCAACAAATGTGTTTACATAGGAAACTGATTATAGTTCTTGACTAATAAGAAATATTACTACTTTCCTTTGGAGTACAAAACAGGGTCAGGCATAAGGCCACTTCTATGACTAAGCTGAAGCTGCTGTTTGGAAAAAAGGACATAACTGCAGTTGTGCTAATCCACTTATCTCCCATGAATTCCCTGGAATCTTTCTGTTGTGAGCCCACACAAACTGGAGATCTTACATGAAAATCATCTAAGTTTAACTAAAACCCCAAAAATGAATTAATTTACCCCAGGATTCACACTCAAGCAATGAACTGGGATTAAAATTCAAGTATCTGATTATCTGTTAAGATTAATTAATCCAGCAAACACGTTTTAAACATCAACTCTTCTAAGTTCTGGGAGTAAAAGCAAAGTTTACTATCCAGTTGGTCAGTGATAAAGCCTGACATTTATGTCGCACCTAATGACTTATAAAGAACCTTCATGTTTATTGTAAAGTGACCAGAATAGTATTATTGTCTTTATTTTATTATTTTTCACTTAAGAAATATTTATTCATTTCATACTATGTGCTAATCATTTTGGGCTTCCCTGGTGCAGGGAAGAATCTGCCTGCAATGCAGGACACCCAGGTTTGATCCCTGGGTCGGGAAGAGGTCCTGGAGAAGGAAATGGCAACCCACTCCAGCATTTTTGATCCTAGACGGGCTCCTACTGTTATTAATCTTTTTTTCTTTTCAACTGGAGGATAATTGCTTTACAAGGTTGTGTTCATTTCTGCCACACAACATGAATCAGTCATTAAGTGTGTGTGTGTGTACGCTCTCTCTTGAGCCTCCCTCCCACCCCTAGATCCTAGCCCTCTAGGGCATCACAAAGCAACAGGTTGACCTCCATGTGTTATACACCAACTTCCCACTAGCTATCTGTTTTACATATGGTCATGTATATGTTTTAATGCTACTCTATCAATTCATCCCACCCTCTCCTTACCCCCACTGTGTCCACAAGTCCGCTCTCTACATCTGTGCCTCTAGTTATGCTGATGAGGAGAGAGACTCATAGAGAAGTAGTAGGCAAAAAAAAAAAAAAAAAGAGGTAGGAGGTAAAGCTTCTAGGCATAGACCAGTTTACCTAAATGAACCAGAGCTAACTTGAAATTGCTTATATTTAAAAAATACAGTTCGTGCTCGCTTCGGCAGCACATATACTACAATTGGAACGATACAGAGAAGATTAGCATGGCCCCTGCGCAAAGATGACACACAAATTCGTAATGTGTTCCATATTTTTAGAATGGGTGAAAATAATAGCAAATGAAGAAACAGACAAAACATTAATCTCAAAAATATACAAGCAACTCCTACAGCTCAATTCCAGAAAAATAAATGACCCAATCAAAAAATGGGCCAAAGATCTAAACAGACATTTCTCCAAAGAAGACATACAGATGGCTAACAAACACATGAAAAGATTCTCAACATCACTCATTATTAGAGAAATGCAAATCAAAACCACAATGAGGTACCATTACATGCCAGTCAGGATGGCTGCTATCCAAAAGTCTACAAGCAATAAATGCTGGAGAGGGTGTGGAGAAAAGGGAACCCTCTTACACTGTTGGTGGGAATGCAAACTAGTACAGCCACTATGGAGAACAGTGTGGGGATTCCTTAAAAAACTGGAAATAGAACTGCCATATGACCCAGCAATCCCACTTCTGGGCATACACACCGAGGAAACCAGATCTGAAAGAGACACGTGCACCCCAATGTTCATCGCAGCACTGTTTATAATAGCCAGGACATGGAAGCAACCTAGATGCCCATCAGCAGATGAATGGATAAGGAAGCTGTGGTACATATACACCATGGAATATTACTCAGCCATTAAAAAGAATTCATTTGAATCAGTTCTAATGAGATGGATGAAACTGGAGCCCATTATACACAGTGAAGAAAGCCAGAAAGATAAAGACCAATACAGTATACTAACGCATATATATGGAATTTAAAAAGATGGTAATGATAACCCTATATGCAAAACAGAAAAAGAGACACAGATGTATAGAACAGACTTTTAGACTCTGTGGGAGAAGGCGAGGGTGGGATGTTCAGAGAGAACAGCACTGAAACAAGCATACTATCAAGGGTGAAACAGATCACCAGCCCAGGTGGGATGCATGAGACAAGTGCTCGGGCCTGGTGCACTGGGAAGACCCAGAGGGAGCGGGTAGAGAGGAAGGTGGGAGGGGGGATCGGGATGGGGAATATATGTAAATCCATGGCTGATACATGTCAATGTATGACAAAAACCACTACAATATTGTAAAGTAACTAGCCTCCAACTAATAAAAATAAATGAAAAAAAAAAAAACAACACCTGGAAGCCTCCTCTCCTTAGCTGTTATACTGTTAACTCTATTTTTTATGGAGAGGTCCTCAAAGTATGGTACCTGTGATCTGGTTACTGGAAAGGATGATGATACATGGTACCTTTCTCAAACCAGACAGTAAGAACTGTTGCAGAGATAGGGCTCCACATTCCAAAAAGGGACATCTGATCCCAGGGTAGTTATAATCCTTACAGTTCATCAACCCTTAGTTACCTTTCAAATTAAGTTAGCTGTAATAATTTCTTAAAGTAAATATATTTAAAGAAGTTAAATTTATCTGACAATGTAGGCCCTGGAATCTTACTTCACTGTAATGCACATCCATCATTCCAGCATCCTCCTTCATTGCTCCTTCTTCATCTATGTTGGGAGTAATTTTCTTGAAGGCTGAACATCCATTAGGGAATAATTCTGTATAAATAAAAAGCAGTGAGGTAAATTTACTTTTTAAAAGTGTTTTGTAAATGAGAGACAGACTTACATGGATTACCTATCCTTAAAAATAAACACATACTTTTGGTAAGAAACAAAGTTCAATTTTCTGTTACAAAAAAAAAAACAAACTTTTTTTACCAATTCTACCTACTATATATCCTACCAGTCTCTTCCCCAAATGATGAGCTCAAGGTACGTACAAATAAGTTTCATTCTCTGATTATCCCTCATCTGCAATGCCTAGTATAGTGAAAGTTTCCTAATATGATCTATTTATTGACTAAGCCAAAGCCTTTGACTGTGTGGATCACAATAAACTGGAAAATTCTGAAAGAGATGGGAATACCAGACCACCTGACCTGCCTCTTGAGAAACCTGGATGCAGGTCAGGAAGCAACAGTTAGAACCGGACATGGAACAACAGACTGATTCCAAATAGGAAAAGGAGTACATCAAGGCTGTATATTGTCACCCTGCTTATTTAACTTATATGCAGAGTACATCATGAGAAACGCTGGGCTGGATGAAGCACAAGCTGGAAGCAAGACTGCTGGGAGAACTATCAATAACTTCAGATATGCAAATGACACTACCCTTATGGGAGAAAGTGAAGAAGAACTAAAGAGCCTCTTGAAGAAAGTGAAAGAGGAGAGTGAAAAAGTTGGCTTAGAGCTCAACATTCAGAAAACTAAGATCATGGCATCTGGTCCCATCACTTTATGGCAAATAGATGGGGAAACAATGGAAACAGTGGCTGACTTTATTTTTTTGGGCTCCAAAATCACTGCAGATGGTGATTGCAGCCATGAAATTAAAAGACGCTTGCTCCTTGGAAGGAAAGTTATGACCAACCTAGACAGCATATTAAAAAGAAGAGACATTACTTTGTCAACAAAGGTCCATTTAGTCAATGCCATGCTTTTTCCAGTAGTCATGTATGGATGTGAGAGTTGGACTATAAAGAAAGCTGAGTGCAGAATTGATGCTTTTGAACTGTGGTGTTGGAGAAGACTCTTGAGAGTCCAACTGCAAGGACTCTGCAAGGAGGTCCAACCAGTCCATCCTAAAGGAGATCAGTCCTGGGTGTTCATTGGAAGGACTGATGTTGAAGCTGAAACTCCAATACTTTGACCACCTGATGGGAAGAGCTGACTCATTTGAAAAGACCCTGATGTAGTGAAAGATTGAAGACAGGAGAAGGGGACAACAGAAGATGAGATGGTTAGATGGCATCACTGACTCGATGGACATGAATTTGGGTAAACTCTGGGAACTGGTGATGGACAGGGAGGCCTGGCGTGCTGCGGTTCATGGGGTTGCAAAGAGTCATACACAACTGAGTGACTGAACTGAACTGAAATGAACTGAATATGATCTAAAACTTATTAACACTTTGATCCTGTGTATGTTTATCGTCTGTCACCTAAACAAAGAGGGCATGTACTTTTCAGGTAAACATTGAATGAGCTTTTGTAATCATCTCTAGTTCCTTGTTTTACTGGAGAATTGGAAAAGTGGCCTACGACTTGAAAAGAGAGGTAGGAAATAAAATAGATGCCAGGGATGAGGCACCCTGAGAGAAACAGGATGGGGCACTGGAAGAACCAGAGCTTTTGGAGTTAGACAGACCCAGTTTTATCATTAACTGTGCGATTTGAGACATGTTTCTCTCTCTAGGACTGTATCTGTAAAACAGATGACAATGACTTATAAGAATTCAATGAAATGTAAAGTGTTTAGAGCAGTACCTAACATATAACAAGTGTTTAATAAATTTGTTTTACCAAAGCTACCAACAAGTAAACTAGGTTTCTCGAGATAAAATTAAATAATTGCTAGCAGCTGGTATAGTAAGTGACTGCAGTTGGACTGTTGGGAGGTAAGTAGTGAGCCCCAGCTGAGAACTACTGCTGTAGGATTGCGGACCAGACTGTTAGCATCAAACACGAGTCTGGGGATAGAAGCCCACATGGTTGTTCTACAGATTTTGCACTTAGGAACACATCCAGACACTCTTGCTGTGGTTGCATTTACCCCTATATAAGTGGGTTGTCACTTTAGAGGGAAATTCAGTCTCCTCATAACAGAATCTGCTAGTCAGCAGAAAATCACTGGTCGCAAAGGGGACAAACAACTTTTGCTACCTACTGTTCTACAATCTAATAGTGATGCTTAGAAATGATGATGTTCTCACAACTAAGTATTTGGTAAGCTTCCTGGTGTTAGAGGCTGGAGAAGGAAGAAGGAAGGTTTAAGAAAGCCAAACTTCATACTGAGATTTCTCAGCATTCTGATGGAAAAAGGGTCACGTATCATGGCTTGGTCTATGGGACACTCGTTGTGTGTTAGTGCGTTGTGAGAGCTTTTGGAAATTTAGGAGAAAACATCCCACTTGATTCATAAAGTGAAGGGTTAGTTAGGCAGTTAAGGAAGAGGGCCCCAAAACTTGAGAACAGGTAAAGAATATAGTCCTTAACAAAGAAAAGAGTCAACCTCCTGAGGGCCTCAGGCAGCTACATCCAAGACTGGGGGAAAAATTCTGTCTACTCTGAGGATAGTTTATTCTAAAAGATTCCCACATCCAGGGTTTCTAGAGAGGTCCGGGATTCAGGAGAGGATAAAAAGGGGCCAAAGCATCTCAGGAAAGGGTCTTTTGGTGTGTATCTCAAGTAGAGGGAGGGTAAATTATGGTTCCTCTCAGAAGCAAACAGGTTAAGAGCTACTTTTGGACTCTGTGGTCTACATCATCTGGTGTAAAGACTACTCACTCTTAAGGATTTTTTTAGCTTCAGAGTCCACTCTTCTTGCTAAGTGCATTATCTTGATTCCTATGCCTGATGATGCATCTCTAATTAGAGAAGCACATATATATACACATAAACACACATATCCATATATATAAATATATATGTTCTTGTTTGTTTAAGTTATCAACACCCACCAAACTATCCAATGATAAGAGGACTCTCTTTTGTGGGTCTTCAAAATGCCTGGGGAAAACTTGGATTCCCTTTAGTCTTGTTTCATTGAGTCTTGTTTCAGATGAAACAAGTTACTAAATCTAGGCCAGTGTATATGTGTTTGAGAGCTCTTCTGTAGCCCTGTGTAGCTTTATATCACCTGGTCTTAAAGGGTCTGCTTTAAATCTTTCTGGTATGTGACCTGGATTCCTGATTCTGCCCTTCAGAGCTGTGGCTTCTGTTTTCCTGATGTTATCCTAGGGCAAGCAAGATGCAAACTGTCCAAGTAGACCACTACCTTGAGCAAGAATGGTCCCGTGAACAAAGTGGAGCAGAGTCTGGAGGGTGGGAAAGCTACCCTTGCTAAAATAAGACTGCTAGTTAGAAGAGGATTAGGAGATAAGAGCCTCAAGTGGAGGGCAGAAAGGGAAAAGGCTGTAACTGGGAAGGAACTGAGGAAAGGAAAAGCTACACAGAACTGAAGCTGTCAGATCCCGGGTATAAAGACTTGGGCAAGGGACCAACATTACCCTATAAGGCATGAAAAGAACAGACTCTATGGGAAAGGAAATTCCTTTTCCTGGGGTGATGGAGGAGCTCTGCAGGCCTGAAGCTTTGCTGAATCTCGGATGCTCTGTGGTGGTGGAAGAATGCACACTTGATTCTTGTCTACCCTGGGGGCAAACAGCTGTGCACTGTCTCAGGAAGAGAAGGGGAAGAGGTACATGAGTCTAGTCTCTGGAGAATGACACCTAGAACATGTTGAGGTTTGCAGAGAAAGTAGAAGTAAGGACACTTAGATCTGTTTTTTCATTATGTATTTTTGGGAGTGGGAGTAACTAACACCTCATATCACCGCTTAGAAGTAACCTAGAAAAAGGACAGAAACTGAGATCCTTAAGATCTCTGATACAAAGAGCAAGAGCTCTGGCTGAAAGAAGTATGAGGGTGGGGGTGAGGCAGGGAGCACTGTACCTCTCTCCCCACTTTCCCTTTCAGTTCAGTGCCTGAAGCATGACAAACAGGATCTAGAAATGGCCCCTCTCTGGTGTTCTGTGGTGACTTCAGGATGCCCGGGGACCAAGTCTTTGCTCACTCAAGAAAGCACTCAATGGGACAAACTATTGTTTTTTTCGTAAAAACTCTAAACAGGAGAACATCTGTCTCTAATGTGTCAGCTGTAGCATTTCATTCCATCTTGATGAAAAAGAAAGCTTTATGATGACTTCAAGAGAAATGGCATAGAACTTTGAGAAAACTGGAAAATTTTGGCAATTGATATGTCAGAGATTTTGTCTTAATCATAAAAGGATATTTGATAGAAAGCAAAGGGTTCTACAATTGCTCTATTGCTTTTGATAAATAAGTTTGTCTTAAGTATAAATGGAAATTTTTCTTTCAGTCCTGCACTCAAATGTACTTTTATTTACTCTGTGAATATCCAGAATAACCTAGGTTATGGATTTCTCAGACTGGAAGACAGCGTAACAGATTAAGAGTTTAACTTGTGCTTTAACACTAGTGGTTTACCTTGGCATAACTATCATACCTTAATCACAAAATTAACAAAATCAAGTGTTTCGGATCATTGGAATGAAAGAAGCTAAGGGAGGGAAACCCTAAGGATTTTACTACTGCCACAATTTCAGAATAAGATTTGCTAGTTTAAGTGAGTAGAATTTTCCAGGCTTAAAAATAGGTGGTACCTATAAATAAATATGTAAACTTCTCCTAAATTTAACATTACTTTTGTTAAAATGCAAAACATGGTTTTTTCTTACTCAGAGAAGGGTTCTTTGATTTCTACAAAGGATAAATTCTGAAACAAACAAAAAAACAACCCTTGAAGGTTTTGTGAAATAACTATTTAAATGATTGGTTAAAAGAACTGTTTCCACTTCTTGAAACATGTCACACTGTTTGCTGTTCAGGCTGGCTGCCTCAAGCTACTTTCAAAAAAAATTCACAGCAAATTTATATATTTTAGTTCCTATTTTCTCCAATCCTTTAGTTATCATTCTATAGCTTAAGAACTGATAATGGAGAGAAATAATTCTTGATTTTTGCTTAGTTTTAAGGTCTTTGCCCCTCTGAAAAAATTCTAAGGAAATACTTTAATATAGTTAACTTTAATGTGTGTAGGTTTATACTTAGTAGACATAAAACTCTTATTTCAAATTTCTACTAATTGAAAAGATGAGATAGTATTAACCTGATATATCTAAAAGACACATCTAAAACCTTATTTAGTTGTGTTTAGGGTTCTCATATTTGTTAGTTTATTTCTAACTGAAGGTGTCCAATTTCAGTATTTGCTTTATGGCAATTTCACAGGCACACCAGTGATGTACGGAAAAGAAGCCTCAAACAAGGCCTTCTTTTGATACTTAATCTCATTCTTCACTTTAAAACCACATATGTACAAAAAAGAAAAAACTAGAGAATGTCAATTTCAAACATATGATTGTTGAAAAGAAATTCAGAACCAAATAGAAGGTGGTTAATTTAATATGCAAGTAAAATGAATCATTTTAGTTATGCCATTTTGTTTGGGAAGAAAAATACCTGGTTAACTATAGAAATTCTGGAATTAAAAAATAAAACATGGTTGTGTTCTCATAGCCAAAACCAGAGTGATGTGACTCCCACAAGATGGTTTTATTTTGCAGTAATGTTACTCATTTGACTGCCTTCAAGGAAATACTGAGTTGGCCAAAAAGTTCTTTCAGTGTTTTCCATCTGATGTTACAAGAAACCCAAATGAAGTTTTTGGCTAACCCAATAGGTTGGCAATTATGATCGACAGTGGGAGATTTCTTTGCAGTGCCCAATGTCAGTCAATTTTTTTAAAACTTTTTATTTTATACTGGAGTAGAGCCAATAGCAATCCTGTGACAGTTTCAGGTGGACAGCAAAGGGCTCAGCCATATCTATATGTGTATCTATTCTCCTAACTCAACTGTTTTACTATTTAAGTAGTTGTTACAGTAGTCAACAATACTAATTTTGGAAAGAGAAGCTTTCAGGCAGATTCCTGAATTAGACTTGTCGAATCCTGAACCCTTTAAGACCATGACTCCTTTTGTGGATGCGCCCCGCCCCCGCCAGCCCTACAACCAGCCCCAGCTCTATTGAGACATAATTGATATTGAACACTGTGTATATTTAAGGTGTATGTGTTGATTTGACACATGTATATATTGTGAAATGACTACCACATTAGAGTTCATCACCACACATAATTACCATTTTGGATAGACTGAAAACATTTAAGATCTATTTTCTTAGCAACATTCAAGTATATAACAAAATTTTCTTCACTATAATCACTATATACATTAGATATCCAGAACATATTCATCTTTAAGTGGAAATTTGTACCCTTTGACCAAAATCACCCTATTTTTGGCACCCCTTTGGCTACTCTCTACAATCTACTTTCTGTGGCTACAAGTTTGGCTTAAGATTCCACATATAAGTAAGATTGTATAGTATTTGTCTTTCTCTTTCTCAGATGTATTTCACTTAGCATGATACCCTCAAATCCATCTGTGTTGTCAAAATGGTAGGATTTCCTTCTTTCCATTGACTACATGTGCCATGTCTTCTTCATCCATTCATATGGATCCATTTCATGTTTCCATAATACTAATTAGCATCCTTTCACTTCAACAGGAATAACTTTGCTCAGCATTTCTTGGAAGACAGGTCTAGTGGTGATGGACTCCCTCAGCTTTTGTTTTCCTGGAAAAGTACTCATCTGTCCATTTCTGAAGGACAAATTTGCTGGATGGAGTATTCTTGGTTGGCAGTTATTTTTTTTCTTTCAGAACTTGAAAAATATCATTCTACCCTCTCCTAGCCTATAAGGTTTCTGCTGATAGTATCCCATAGATCATATAGGCTTTCTTTACTCTTCATCCTTCTTCTCCTCTGATTCGACAATTTCAAAGGTCTAGTATTTTAATGCAGATTATTTCTTCTCCTTGATCCATTCTCTTTTTAATACCCTCTATTTCAGTTTTAACTTCATTCATTGTATTCATAAGTGCCAGAAAATGCTTGGTTCTTTTTATGAGACTTCCAACTCTGTTTAACTCCTCATTTTGTCTGTGTATTATTTTCCTGATCTTATTGAATTTTCTGTTTTATTGTAGCTCATTGTGCTTCCTTAGAAAAGCTATTTTGAATTCTTTATTAGATAAATTGCAGATGTCCATGTCTTCCTTACTACAAGATTATTGTGATCCTTTGGGGGTGTCCTATTTCCTTCATTTTTCATGTTCCTTGAAATTTTGCATTACTATCTTCACATTTTAAATGGCAGCCACCTTCAACCAATTTTACTGACTGATTTTGGGTGAGAAATACTTTCCATCTGTCCTGCTAGGGATTCTGAGGCTTTCACAGACCTTCTATGGATACACCTGCTCTGTGATTCTGGCTCCCAAATATGACAGAATTCATAAGCACATATGTCTTTTCTCCATCATGTAACACACTAGGCCAGGTGTTAACAGCCTCCCATTTGATTTCCCCAGGGTGATGCTACCTGTGGTCTCTCCCTGGCCCACAAACTCAGGCTGGCTTTCTGCACATGCTCAGTATCCATCTGCCAGAGCTGGCTCTCACTGCCCTCAGCAGCAAGCACAGAGATCCAGCTACAGGATGGTGGAGAGTGTGGCTGAGGCACATGGAGCACCAGGGGTGCCTGTGGGCCAGTGGGGGATCCACAGGCTAAATATCTCTAGGGATTTGTTGGCAGCCTTTTTCATGGAGTCTATGATGTGGTTAGTAGGGTCTGTTTGCATTAATGCCCTCTAAGAATCCTATCTGCTGCTCTCTCAGCCTCTTCCTGCCTCCGTCATTCAGCTCACAACTCAGTACTCTGGATGGAGCAAGAGAGAAATGGGCCTCTTTGGGAGCATCCTGTGCTGCTGGGAAACACAGTACCCCTTCATATGCTCTCCCTTTTCCCTGCATTAGGAATCAGGGTGAGAAAGTCTCTCTTGGCACTGAGCTGTGCCACCTTGTGGAAAAGGTGACATGAATACATCAAACTATTCCTCTCACCCTCTTCAATGCATTCAAACTTGTATAATTTCTGCTCCAATAGCATGCTGGGACTTCTGCACGGGACTTCTGGACTTCCCCCAAGGCTTTCTCATCTATGGGTGATTATCTAAAACAAGTGTCCTCCAGGAGATCCTAGACTGCAGCTGAGTGGGGCTGGAGCCAGCTCATAGGCCACTGCAAGGTCCACGGACAGGACACAGGTCTGTCTGCCCATTACCTGATACATGGGTGGGTAACATTCCTCCCAGGTCCCTTGGTATGTGGGGCTGGATCCCACAGCTCCCACAAAGGCACTTCATCCATGTATGGATGCCAAATTGTTCTTGAGGTGGGGATATAAGCAAACGACATCTTATAGGGCCATCTAGCTGATGTGTGAACTCCCTTTTTTGTCTTTTTAGCATTTTTAAAAATATATTTCTTTCTTTATTTGCCTGCACTGGGTCTTAGTTGTAGCAGGCGAGACCTTTAGTTGTGGCATGCAGGATCTGATTCCCTGACCAGGGATAGAACATGAGCCCTGCACTGGGAGTGCAGGGAAGTCCTCGCAATTGCCTTTTAATACCAAGATACTGTTATACTAAAATGGCTGTAGAGATATAATTCATGGACAGTTGTTGGTAAAGTTGGGGCAGACAGGGGAAAATCAGTGATGTATGTTATCCAGAGCTTCCCATAAGCCGAGAAGAATTTAATCTGTGGCAGTCTTCCAGGGAGACAGTCTTGGAAAATAAACATTGAGCATCAGGGCTGGCCCTGTACTGTTTAACTTATTCTTGTACTCTTAATGAAAGCAGAAGGCAAATGAACAATCCAGTTTTCTTTTAGAACAACTTCTGTTTAACAGTGAGTGGAAAAAAAAGAGAGTGAGATGAAAGGTGAGCCTATTTTCAGAGCTCAATCATATGCCATTCATAGCTGCAAGCTACAAAGATAAAACTCCTTGGGCTAGCTGAAGTTCTCCCTGACTTGAAGAACAGAAATATCTTACTTTTTCGATGAAGAAACTCTGCAACCAAAGCCGCTACGTGGACATAACACATTGCTGCCTGAAAAAGGATGACAAAGAAGGAACTGTGAGATTGGGCTCCAGGGGTTTGTGAGGGCTTTTGTTTAGAATAAAGTCATAAGTAGTCACCTCTGAAAAATCTCCATTTTTTACATGAATCTTGGCCATACTATCAAGCCAGGTTTTCCTGAGCTCTGGGGTACTTGCGTAGGACTTGGCTAAGCTATACTGGAGATCAATTAGCATTTCAGGGTCCTTCTCATGCTCCTTCATTTGAGCTGTGGCCATAAGAACAGTTCGGATTCTCTTGGTCAAGTCTTTGACTTCTGAGGGAAAAGCAGTTGCCTAATATCAAAACAAACAAAAAAGACATGTTTTTCAATGTTATCGGTGTGCTCTAGCCCTAAGCAGCCCATCCTGGGAATAACATAGAACTTTTACCCCTTGTCAGAAATTTTGGTATTCGGTTCTTGGTTCTTGGCATGTGGGCATGCCTAAAGAGTTTTAAATTAATTCTTTAAACAATATTCTACTATCTCAGGCTTCAAAAGCACTGAGTTTGATGGCAGTATATTCTTAACACATAGAAGCACAGACTCTGGAGCCAGACTACCTGGTTTCAGACCCCACCTCCTCTGCTGTCAATTCAACGGCAATAAAGGTAATCCATATTCACCTTTACTGTGTAATTTTAGTTAATGGTAACTAAAAATTGATATCTTACTATGTACCAAGCAGTGGCCTGGGCACTTTACATGTTTTCAACTTTATAACAACATTATGAATTAAGACTATTATAATTCATTTTACCAATGGGAAAACCAAGATACACAGCAGTTAAGTAGTTTGGCCAAAGTCGTGAAGTTGTTAAGTGGTAGAGACAGGACTGACATCCAGGCAGTTGGGCTACAGAGCTCATGACCTTAGTCATTCTTCCATCGACCCACTACCATATGCATTAACCTGAAAACCAATTTCCAATTATGGAAATAAGAGTTTATGAATCACAGAACACTATGAAGAGCTTACATACATCATTACTTTCTATTAAAGGGTTGCCTTAGTCTTCAAAAATAGGAAGTTAAAGAGTTTCCTATTCACCCCACTGGAGTAATCACAATTATATGTAGGGTTCTGAGAAGAAGAGTAGGGACAGGTACAGGCCTTAGGGAGCTTTTCAATGTGAATATCACCAAAGGTAGAGAAAATGATTTTCAAAAGAGTCTTCTTTAAAGATGACTTTTAAAAATTATTATTGATATGTGTTTGTGTGTGTATATAAAGTCTCTTCATATACATTAATAGAGATTTCATTTACTGGGAGAAATCTATACCTTTGTTGTAAGAGAGTTTATTGGTAATGATTGCTCTACCAGCATAAAGCTGTCATTTCACAAATCAGTCATGAAAACAATTTCCTATCAAGCAGGACTAAAACAGACCCCATTTACTTTGAAAATGTTGGCAGTCTAACTTTTATATAACATGGATTTAAGGATGGTAAAAAATGGAAAATACTCTTAGGATATGAGTAAAAGATGCTAAAGGATATAAGCTATTTCTATGCTCATGGGATTAGTTGGAGCATATACTGATTTCACAAGGAAGCAGTAGAACTGCCTGAAAAGTTCTACTTTCCCAGCCTGAGAATGGCTGGCACTATTCAGTGTTTTTTTGTTTTTTCAGTCTAAGCAACATTCCTATGGGAATATGTTTTGGTACAAAGATTCAACATGTCCCAAACATCAAGTATGCTATGACTGCAAACTTTTTTTTCCAGATTTTACACAAATTGTCAAATTATGCTGGAAGATGACCTTTCCCAAGAATGGGAATGATTCCTCTGGGAGGAAACGTTCTCTATTGGCAAAGGAGTCTTCTTCCCTTCTACATGTACATCACTGAAGAACAGAAACTACTCTCCATGCTACAAAACAACAAACTTTTACAACGTTTTAGATTTGAAGTATATAGGTAGGTCTGAGGAGTGGTGGTCAGGGCTGTGGGTTTCACCTCAGCCAACGGTTACCTAAGAACAATAGCCTTGGACATGGGTTTGCCAATGAGTATCTCTGGCAAGCCCCAGTTAACAGATGATTTTTTCAACTTGGAATATCATGTAGTAATGAATCCCTTCTGTGCCATTTCTCATCTGCTGACAAAGGATCCAGCAGCTATTAGCAACTCTAGAAAGCAATGTTTTGTGAAATTTCCAACTCAGTGTTTAATTAACCAATCTTACAAATGGTAACAACAGTTGAGAAAAAACCCATTTCTTTGCTGAGTAAGTTTAAAACTCAACCCCAGAAAAAATTCAAATCCTATCATAATTAAGTATACACAGTATAGTCATTCATCCACCCATTCAACTAATACTAAATATTTACTGTGTACCTAGCAGTGTTCTAGGTGCTAGAGGTACATGGATGTACTAGACAAAACCTTGACTCGTGAAGCTCACATTCTATACACTTGATACTATATAAAAGTTGTGAATCCAGTGCAGAGTTTACCTTGAGAAGTGAAACTCCCCTGACAGTGAACATGGTTCTAATTTTTCACTTAAAGTGAGAACATACCTTCATAGGTCTGTCACTGTTTGCAAAGTTATTGATAATGAATAAAGACTCCTGAAATCTCGATCCTCCACTTAGTGCTACATCTGCTATCAGCTGGCTTACAGCAATTATTATCTGTGGAAAGAAGAAAACACCATCTTTCAAATGTCTTTTGAACACATGCTGCTTGTTTTCATCAATGTACAAACCCATAGACACTCATACAAAATGCTTCTTTTAAAGATATTAGAGTGCCAACAAAATCTATTTTCTTCTTACATGAGGGGTTTAAATTCTTCTATTGAAACAGCAATGGTAGGGGCTTCCCTGGGGGCTCAGAGGTAAAGAATCTGCCTGCCAATGCTGGAGACATGGGTTCGATTCCTGGTTTGGGAAGATCCCACATGCCACAGAGCACTGCGCCACAACTAGTGCATCTGCACTCTAGAGCCTGTGAGCTGTAACTACTGAGCCCACATGCCATGGCCACTGAAGCCTGCGTGTCCTAGAGCCCATGCTCTGCAACACGAGAAGCCACTTCAATGAGAAGCTGGAACACAGCAATGAAGAGCAGCCCTTGCTCATTGCAAATAGAGAAAAGGCTACACAGCAATGAAGAATCCAGCACAGGTAAAAATAAACAGAAAAAATTTTAAGCTAAAGACAAAATCATATCATAAAAAAATATCAACTTCAGTAAAGCTGCAAGATACAAACAAAATTAATACAGAGAAATCCCTTGCATTCCTGTACACTAACAATGAAAAATCAGAGAGAAATTAAGGAACAACTCCTTCACTACTTCAAAAACAAGAATAAAAACCTAGAAATAAACCTACCTAAAGAGACAAAAGACTCAAATGCAGAAAACTATAAGACACTGATGAAAGAAATCAAACACAACACAAATAGATGGAGAGATACACTATGTTCGTGGATTGGAAAAATCAATATTGTGAAAATGACCATACCCATACTACCAAAGCAATCTACAGGTTCAGTGCAATCCCTATCAAATTACCAATGGCATTTTTCACAGAACTAGAACAAAAAATTTTACTATATGTATAGAAACACAAAAGACCCCAAATAACCAAAGCAATCTTGAGAAAGAAAAATGGAGCTAGGGGAATCAACCTTGCTGACATCAGACTATACTACAAAGCTACAGTAATCAAGACACTATGGTATTGTCACAAAACCAGAATTATAGATCAATGGAGGTTCCTAGTTTCAAATTTTATTGAGATTTCTCTTGGTTTGATGTGAAAAATCTTCCAAACTCATAGCATAGCTAGATCTGAAACGGTTTTCATAATTAGTGAACTGATACAATGGTAGATACAGGTATCTACCTTCAATATGCTTGCTAGTTAGTAGTTTTGGCAAAGTTGGGAATAAATGACATTTCTTTGATGGTTTTTTATTTCTTTTCACTAGTCTATCTCAGTGTGCTAGACTTCCAACTCCAGTGCCTCAGCTCTCTTCTTTGTTTCTGACTAGGGCCTATCTAAATACTTTAGACAGCAGTACATGTTATAGCATATACATTACATAATGATTAATGGTACAATGCCATGTAATGGTGCTCTTAGGCCTCACTGATGGCTCAGCAGTAAAGAATCTGCCTGCAGTGCAGGAGATGCAGGACATGTGGGTTTGATCCCAGGGTCGGGAAGATACCCTGGAAGAAGGCATGGCAACCCACTCCAGTATTTTTGGCTGGAGAATCCCATTAAGAGAGGAGCCTGGTGATCTACAGTCCACAGGGTCGCAAAGAGTCAGACACGACTGAAGCAACTGAGCATGCATGCATGGTGCTTTTAAATCTCTCCGGCTCCTTTTAATGAATGCTTATATGATTCAGGCTAAGGTGTTAGTGGCCAGAAGCTTTACCCCTTGTCCTGAGAAGCAAGATACTGTAGGAGTTGGGTGCAGGCTCTTGAGTCCAACTGACCTAGATTCAAAACTTTATCAATTATGCACTGAATGGCATTGAGAAAGTGAATTAACTCCCCTGTGCCTCACTTTCCTTAAAGGCAATATAGGGATAATAACAATACCAACATTATAGAGCTGTTATGAGGATTTAAAAGATCATAATCATAATATTACAACTTAATCAGTTTATTTAGCACTTAGAACCAGAATCTGCAATTTATTAATTCATTTCCATTTGAATATAGGACTTGAGACAAATTGATGTTTTAACACAGAAGAATGGACCCTAACAGGGAAATTCAAAAATATCAGCACACTAATTGCAGAAATGCTTTGGAGGAAGGTGGTATTCAAGTGACATCTCTATGAAAGCAAATATTAGACACCCTGACATATAATGCTAGACCTAGTATCCAAAAATAACTAGATACAACTTTTTACAGGAAGCACATACTTCTATCAGAGTTTCACATCTCTGATGACGTTTCTAAAAAGCTACTTATGGCCGTTTCCTTATTTATAACCCAGTCTCCAACAAACAATGGCAATGGGACAGACCATGGCACTAAAGACAGAAATATGACCAAGCATTTCCCATATTACAAAGAGGGCAACTGAGCCAAGAACTCCCAACTGTATTTCAGTTCACACCTGTTTCATCACATAAGCAAAAAATTATGGAGATGTTGAATAACAACTGCCACATACTAAGTGTCTATTATGAGCTAGGCATACACACACTTTATTTTTAACCTTCATTATAAACCCCACAAGCTGAAACATACTTGGCCTCATTTTACAGATGAGGCAAATAGTTAAGACGAACTGAGTAACTTCCCTAGAGTCACATATTAAGTAAGTAGCTAAGCTATCATTTAAGTCCAGGTAGGTATGTTTCCAGAGAAGGCAATGGCACCCCACTCCAGTACTCTTGCCTGGAAAATCCTAAGGATGGAGGAGCCTGGTAGGCTGCAGTCCATGGGGTCGCTAAGAGTCGGACATGACTGAGCGACTTCCCTTTCACTTCACTTTAGTGCACTGGAGAAGAAAATGGGAACCCACTCCAGTGTTCTTGCCTGGAGAATCCCAGGGACAGAGGAGCCTGGTGGGCTTCTGTCTATGGGGTCACACAGGGTCGGACACAACTGAAGCAACTTAGCAGCAGCAGCATCAGGTATGTTTCCAAAGTCCATGTTTTCCATTAAACTTTGAGACTTCACTCATTTTTTAACTAACTGCACATGCTGGAGCATGACAAAACACAAGTACTTCGTTTGTTACTTAATCATCTCTTTAATACTCACCATAACCATATGAGGTAGGTATGGATATTTACCAGTGTTTTACTTATGAAGCATCTGAGGTACTGAGAGACTAAAGAAGTCCTTGCTAAGGTCACAAAGTATGTGATATTCATGGAATCTGAAATCTGTGCTCTTAATATCTCTGTTCTCAAGCAGTGTTGTCCAGTAGAAACAGGATATGAGTCATATGTGTAATATTAAATTGTCTAGCAGCCACATTAAAAAGTAAAAAGACACAAGTGAATTTTGATTTATATTACTTAAACCAATATATCCAAAATATCATTTTGACATAGTCAATATAAAACAATTGAAATATTTTACTTCTTTGTACTTAGTCTTCAAAAGTCAATTTGTCCTGAATTGAGACTAGCCACATTTCAAGTGCTAGATGGCCACCTGTGGCTAATAGCTTTCTATTAGACTGGGGAGCTCTAAATCTTAATGTAGAGAGGCTAAAGATTGAACAGAAGAAAGAGAAGCTTTGATTTTCACTGACCTGCAGATGTGTCCTTAAAAAGGTTTTCCTTTTGGTGTACTCAAAGTTGTTTCTCATCAGAAGATACAAAAGTGCAGAGGCTTCATTCCTGGTTGAGCTAATCTTTGACGTGCAGCACTTTAAAACCTCATAGCAAAATGCAGCACACATGTTTACCCTTCCTTTGAAAAAGGCCGAGGGAAACTAAACAATAGGAAAAACATAAATAAGTATCTGAAAAATCATAAAACAGAAATCAATCAACTATCAAGTGCCTACAGTATTCTCCCTAAAACTAAGCTGGGTGCTTTGAGGATACATGATCAACATAAGATTAGGGCACCACTCTGGAGAACCCAAGCTAGATAAAAACATAAAGACCAGCACGTATTCATGAATGACTGAAATGATGACTCATTTCATGATTATGGTCTCAATTTGGGCCATAAAAATGGGAAGGCCAATCTGCATTACTTACTCTTTTGCTTTATATTTAAACAGCTCCTTATATTATAAACTTCCAAATGCTGGGAAAATTATATCAAGAATCTATTCAGTAAATAAAGTTGATCTTTTAACAAAATGGAGTATAGATGAAGTGTAAACACACAAACATAAACATGTACATCCTCTACTCATAAACAGTGTTGAATAAAATATAGTTTGGCATAGAAAAAGTACAAAAGTGACTATTTAATCCTCAAAACAGGCAAGTGACTGCTACTTTTGGAATGTATTCAGTCTGCTTTGTGGAAAATGAGCTATACATAAAACATAGGCTTATTGCAAACTTCCATGCTCACATATCTAGGCAAGTGAGTACTAAGCTGCTCCAGGGTACACAATGGATTTTTTCAGGGAGTGTGAAGCTAGATTCTTTCAAAATCATTCTCAGGAATCTTGGATTAAAACACATATTATAGGAATCGATGTAAGGCTAGGGCCTTATTTCAAAATTATTTCTCAGAAATATTGAATTTAAGCCCATATTATAGGAATATATCTTCTTTTTATCACCTTAACACTAAGTACAATGCTTCTTACTGTTTATGCTTCTTCATTTATTAATGAGCATTTAATAAATGTTTTCTAGCTGGCATTGAAAAAATCTCATCAATGGTTTCACCAGATTAAATGAATCTTGTTGGGCAAGATACACCTGTATGAAAATACAGGAAAGGAAGGCACAGCGGTAGAGTAATCTGCTATAGGAAGTCTTCTATCTATCACTTCTCTGAGTGGGCAATGACCAAAATATTCAATGACCTTGTAATTGCCAATTCCAATGGACTTCCTTTCTATCTTATCTTATTAGGCCACTCTGTATTGCATAATACTGATACTCTCTACTTTGGCTTCTTTCTTGCCTTTCTTGCTATTTCTGTGACTGCTCCCTTTCATCTCATCCATAGACTCCTCTTCCAACCCCTTCTATGTTGCTTTTCTCCAACACACTGCTCTTAACTTTTTGTTGTTGTTCTTGCTCTTCCTGTACAGACTCTCCAGGGAAACTTAAACCACTCCCACGGCTTCAACTGCCACGGGTATGCTGATGACCTCGCTAATTCACTCCGTTCCAGCTAAACTGACCTTTCAGTTCCAAGAATTTCAAGCTCTATCCCTTTTCCCTAGAGTGTTTTTCCTTGAGCTTTTCAAATGGCTGGCCCCTTTTCATGTTTCAGGTCTCATTTTAGAAGTGACAAACCCAGATTCCAACTATATGACATTCTGGAAAAGGCAAGACTGGGGAGACAGTAAAAAGACTGTTGATTACCAGGGGGTGGTGGGGAGGGGAGTGGTGAATTGATGGAGATTTTTAGGGCAGTTAAAATACTTTGTTTGATACTAAGATGGGTACATGCCATTTGTCCAAACCTACGGGATATGCACCAAGAATGAAACTTAATGTACACTGTGCACTTTGTTGTTTAGTTGCTAAGTCGTGTCTGACTCTTTTTGCAATCACATGGGCTTTAGCCTGCCAGGCTCCTTTGTCCATGGGATTTCCCAGGCAAGAATACTGGAATAGGTAGCCATTTCCTTCTCCAGGGGATCTTCTAAGCCCAGGGATCGAACCTGCATCTCCTGCATTGGCAGGTGAGTTCTTTTTACCACTGAGCCACCAGGGAAGCCCACGTGCAAGATTATGTGTCAATGTAAGTTCATCAGTTGTAATGAATGCAGCACTCTGGTGGCAGATGTTGATAATGGGGGAGATTGTATGTATCTACGTGGAGGTGGGGATATATAGGAAATTTCTGTATTTCCCATTGGATTTTGCTGTGAATTTAAAACTGGTTTCAAAACATAAAGTCTTAATTTTAAAAGTTAAAATATAAAAATAAGTGACAAACCCATCAAAAGTAACCCCCACAAAGCATTATCCTCTATTTCACCACCTTGGTTCCTTCCAAGAACTTGTTTCAATTACTATTTTATTTACTTATTTATTTTCCCTCTCCCTTCCACCCACTGAAATCTTCATGAGAGCAGAGATTATGCTTCTGCACTATATTCAAAGAGATTTTCCCATACCTGCAACAATTTTCTTAATACAAATCTAATTATGTTGCTTTCCTGCTCCCCAACATCTAAAAGATGAAATCTAACTCATGAAAATCTAACTCATGAAAAACATGAGGACACAACCATCTGGTCCCCATTGACCTCTTCAGTCTCATCTCAATTGCTGAGTCCAAACTAAATCCTAACTTGAGTGCTGCAGAAAAATCTTGCTCAATTAGTGTTTCCTGTCCTTCCATTTACCCTCAGTTCTCTGTAGGCCTCCTTTATCCTAATGGTGTTTGTAGATGTGCATCAATGTGTGCTTTCCTCTACTGGACAATAAGCCCTCAGACTGTATCTTTGACACAAAGTCTGAAACCAATAATTAATTACCCATCCAGTCACTGTTCATTAAATGAATTATTTCTGAATCTCTTTCCCTTAGTTTCTTGTCATATGCTTCCACTGAACTCAGTTTTTCATTTATTTCTTTATTCACAAAATTGCATTAAAGAGTGGCAATTTAAAAATAAACCTTCAAAATCATCTACTTTTCTATCAATTTGGGACAGTAAGTTGCTATACAAATAATGACAAAAAAAAGTTGCTCAGCTAGCCTATTTCACAAATCAGTTAACTGAATTTGTCTTGTTGGAGTTATATATACCAGGGTGGAGGCCTAGACTGTGCCTTTCCATAATTTTAACTCCATCTAGGTTTCTGATACTTAACAGACCAGAAATCAATTTTTGCTGAGTCATATTTGTTCCTAAAAACCTAGTCTGAAGTTTTAGTTTACATGACGTAAATGGCCTGAAAATCTGGAGCTCACAGATACAATTAGCACTGAAAGGAAGGATTCATTCATCTGAATATGTATTAAGTGCCTACCACTTGCAAGATATCATACAAGGCCCTGGGGTTTTGTAACTTGTCTCTGCTTTCAAAGTGATTATACATGAGCTCACTCAGTTTATATATCTTCATCATGATAATACTTTAAAAAGAAACCAAAGAGAAGAAATATTGGCAGTTGATAACTTTACCATGACACTCCTCAAAGGAACCTACTGAAAAAAAAAAAAGGAATAACAAGATGAAATTAAAAGCACGTGGTGATTTTAGGGAATTCGTGGTCAGGCCCTCTTTCTGTATTTTGCTGTTCTGTATTAATGTTATGAAGGCAGGATTTAATGGCTTCATTATCTGAGATTTGGAGATCCTGTTCCCCTGATCTTTCTTACCAAGAAGCAAGGCCACTCGCAGCCACAAAGATTTGTTCCTTACCTTACTAATGAACGCTCGCAGTGAGGCAAAGACATGTTTCAGCGACACTTCAGACTGCCCATTTTTAAGAAAAGCAAGATGAATATCAAATACTTTTTTCATTAATGGGTTGTGGCCATCATTATTTAAAAGTTGACTCTAGAAAACATAAAAAAGCTTTTTTTACAAATAGTTTATGCTGCTCCCCCTAAAATGAGAGAACAGGCTTTTCCTATACCTGTTCATCAAACCACTGCTTGAAAAATAACAATAAGAAGCTTAACATAATCTAAAAACATTTCTGCCATCTTTCAATTTGGAAATCTCAAAATACTATAAAAACTAAATCCATACTTAATAGCTTACTTTTAAATAGATGAAAAAAAATCTTTTTCCAGTATACCACAGCAAATACAGAACTATTATGGGAAGTGTATTTTCTACTAACCTAATCAAATTGCTTCTTAATTAAGAAATCAGTAAATTAAAAATGGATACATGATAACTAGCCTTTGTATTTCTCTGATGGAAATAAAGTAATGTAAGAATTAAGGAAAACATCAATTCTATTTTAAAATTCTATTATCCAATTCATTTTTAAATGTATGTTTAGTGTATATCTAGCCACTGGTGACAGTTAAACCCTCTATGAGGAGAGATAATAACAGGTATCACAATTCAAAGACTACACAGACTGTTTAAAGGTTCCTTAGATACTGATCAGGAATAGGCTGCACAATCTCTTTATGAAGTATTAAATTTGTTCTGACTAATGTGCAACTCAAATTCATTTTTTATTGTGCCAGTAAATAAGACATTTGATTTGTTAAAGCGCCTGTCTAGCAAAATTTGCACTCTTATTCCTTCCTTCAAATTCAGATATTTCTTAATTTATTTAACATACATATCTTGGTAGATGACAGGCACTATCCTAAGTGCTTTAGAAATATTAACTCACTTTTTTATTGTGAGACTGGAGGTGGAAAGGGGGACTGCATATGGGCACCAAGGATCTTTTTGAGATAATGGGAATGACTGGATTGTAATGACTGCACAGCTCTGTAAACTTACTAGAGATATAAAAGAAACTAGAAATTGTGGAGAAGTATCTATTGGTTTGTGACCCTTTCTGTTTAAAAAAGAATGCATTGATTAATGTCTTCAGCCCTGCTCTCCTATCCCTTAAATTAGCAGGTTACAACTTGGCCATAAACAACAACAAAAAACCAAAACCATATGCATTTTTGTAACAGATTTAATGGTAACACTGATAGCCAGAATCCCAGAATGGTGCTCCATCTTTCTGGCTCCTCCCTTAGTCTACTAAAAGCATAGGGTAGTGGTTAGAAGCAAGGACTCTTGTGATAACTGGCCAAGATTAAAACCCTGATCTGCTACTGACTAGCTATGTGACATTAAGTTCCCTGTGAGCTTCACTTTTCTCACTTTAAAATGGGAAAAATAATAATATCTACATAACAAAGCTAGTGTAAGGATTAAAGGTGAGTTAATATTTGTCCTTTTAAGTTGATTGAGGTTTAATTTACATACAACAAAATTTACCTATTTTAAATTTATGATTCAATTATTTTTAATAAATTTACAGAGTTGTGCAGTCATTGCAATCCATTCATTCCCATCATCTCAGAAAGAGCCTTGGTGCCCACCTGGAGTCCTCTTTTCTACCTCCAGTCCCACAATAAAAAAGTGAGTTAATACTTCTGAAGCACTTAGGACAGTGTCTGTCATCTAACAGAGATGTCAACTAACAAGAGATGTATGTTACATAAATAAGAAATGTCTGACTAGGAGGAAGAAATAACAATGCAAACCTTGAGACCAAATGTCTTATTTACTGGCATAATAAAAAATGAATTTGGGTTGAATTTTAGTCAGAACAAACTTAATACTTCATACAGAAATTCTGCAGTCTATTTCTCTTTACTATCTAATTCAGTTTTCCCTTATAAGACTCTTTGAGAAGCACAGGCCTGGTTTCCATAGTAAATCTGGAGGCCTGAAGCAATTAACTCAATTACTTTAAGAAGGGGAAAGAAAAGAAAAAAAATCTGTGTAACTCAGACGAACAGCCAGCAAGAGTTTTCACTTTTGACTTCTCCCACTACTGTTACCTCACATTATGGTTATATGGGCTCCCCTGGTAGCTAAGCTGGTCAAGAATCTGCCTGCAATGCGGGAAACCTGGGTTCAGTCTCTCAGTTGGGAAGATCCCCTGGAAGAGGAATGGCAACCCACTCCAGTTTTCTTGCCTGGAGAATCCCAGGGACAGAGGAGCCTAGCAGGTTACAGTCCATGGAGTCGCAGAGACAGACACAACTGAGCGACTAAGCAAAGCACATAGATATATAGTGTTTATTCAAAGCTCTCTACCATCCATTATCTCATTTTACACCTTCAACAACCCTGCAAGATAACTGCTTTCAATTTGTTCTTCTTATATTTTTTTAATTCTAGCAATGATGATTTGTAGTGAGAGGCAAGCATTTGAGTAAAACCAATAAACCCCTGACAAGGGATGCCAGCCAGCCAGCCAGTCTGCCTGGACATCATCTGGCTTGACAAGACACCTCATCTCAACAGGTACTTGGACAGGCTGACTCAATCATAATTTAGGCTAAAACTAACTGGATACTTTCATAAAAGTATGGAAAAGCCTGTTTTTAAACACAAAAATAACAGAGAAGGAAAATAAAGAACAAATTATTAATAGTCCAACTCTCATTTTAAGGATGAGTCTCAGTTATTTCTTGAGGTCACACTAGATCTGCCACCCAAGTTTTCTGACTGTTCACTGGGGGCTTTTATACTGTACTAAGCTTCATCTGCCTAGTTAATTTTTGCATATTTTCTTTGCAGTGATACCAACTGAATCCTAACTTTTCATTTTTACCTTGAAACACTGAGTGAAAAATGATATGGTATCTAGCACTGTTAGGGAAACTTCAGTAGCAGTATTTCCTTCAAGAAGTGCCTGGTGGAAAATGTCTGCTTCAGTTGTTGAAGAACCTGAAATTTTAAAAAAAAGGAAATTAAAACTGTATGACACAAGGATTCACATAACAGTTTTGAATGATTTTCTTTCCCAAAGACTCAGAGAGAGAGACGAGCAAAAAGACACCAAGCTCTCAATACCTGCAGACTTAATGAGTTTCGCTGTATTTACTCCTTAATAAAATACGATCTGGGTTAATCAATTCTGCTATTTTTTTTTTACTTCAGCTCTGTATCAACAGCTCTGCAACAAATAAATAGGTGCCAACTTCTTTGTAGACAAGATGTGAGTGATTAACTAGGTATGTCACTAAGAAATAACATGGAAGGCATTTTAGACTGTGCTGCTAATTATATGTGCAAAAATGAGAAACTCATAGAAATGCAGCTATGTTATGTACAGTGGTTCCCTATGGCCTGATGTTTTCAATGATGCCCGTGGTATGAGACTTGTTTCTAAATCAGAAGGAAAACAAAGCATTTGGGCCAACTGAAAGACATAGGTTCTTTACATTGTTACAAGTGACAAAGAACAAAGCTGAAGGCTGTACCACTTGCATTTTTTTTTGAAAGGTCCTGAGTCTAGTAGCTCAGCATCCATCTGATCAAGACATTTGTGTTTATTATTAGTCCTTATGGCAAAGTCAGTTCTGCTGACTTCCTCTTATGCAACCTCTAAAGGACTTTATGGAAATGAACGTTTTCTCACTCTTTGACTTTTTATTAAGACTTGCTTTTTAGAGGATAGCTTTCATTTATATAACCCTCTAGCTTCCTCCTTGTCCTATTGAACTTGTCAATATTTCAACCTGTGTGAAATACATCTTAGTCAAAATAGTATTTACAGTGCTCTGATCTCTACAGACAGCTCAGCATGGGTGATCCCTTAAAAATCACTGAATGAAAAATAGTCACTCTATAAACAAATATTATATATACTATTATATTCAAATGTCATTATTTGCATTAAAGTATGGATAAAAGATATTGAATGTAAAATAAGAATAATTCAATGAGAAAATTAATTTCCTTCATATTAAACTAAGAACTCACTATTAACTAAAATTGCTAAAAACAATCCATGCATATTTGATATTATATTCATATATGATGAAATGACTGTACAGAAACAGAGATGTGAAATGATCTCCAGCTGTATGATGATTTAGGTTAAATAGTATTAACATCTGTTTCAAATGGGTACCCTACCCACATTCTGCACTTACTGTGATTAAGTGTAAATGAACTTTCCAGGCTACTAAGATGCTGAAGTCGGGCCTGCATTATTCCCGATCTGTTTCGAAGAGCTGGCATGGTTTGTGATTTTCGGTCTACTCCAAAGTGTTTCGACAGCCAGGCATCATGCACCCTAAGATAAATGTTAAAGTTAGGAAATGGATTACTCTAATACTGTATCTCAATGTTACATTTTTTTAAACTAATAAATGACTAGGTTTCCACATAAACACTGTGCTATGCTCAATATTCTACCAATTATTATTTGGCTTAAATGAGACATCACTGGGAATTGTAGGATGCTTACTGTATATTTGAAATACCTTATACTACAAGAATACAAGTGAGGAATTCAGAGAGAGTTTCTTACTTTCCATCCTCTTCCCAAAAATATCAGACAGTGCACAATATATCAGAGTGGACAATACTCCAATAAGATTCCATCTTTATCTCAGGAGATAAGGAAAGGCAAGAGTCAGAGAAAACAATGAGAGGGACACTCAAGAGTTGACATGGCAGGGGGTGGTTTCCTGGAGTCAGATATTTAAGAATGAGCACTATCTAATCTGTTTCTGGACCGGAGTTAAACTCGGATCAGAATTTTTTATTCTACAAAGATGTCTATTTGCACATTTTTATTTTGTTTTCCTTTAATTTTTAGGGTTTCATTAAAAAAAATTAACAACTAGGTAATGCAGGGACTGAGAAAGAAGAGTTTGTCCATCCTCTAGTAAACACAAGAGGGCAGGTCACCAGAATCTTAGAGGTTAAGGTTCATGGTGGTAGTTACCATACCAGTTCCCAACCAGCTCCCAGTACTGGGAAGACAACAGAAGTCGTCACCTGAATTATTAGGATGTCCCAGAGTTTCAGCAATAAACCTAATCCAAACCACCTCTTTGGGCTTCCCTCATAGCTCAGTTGGTAAAGAATACACCTGCAATGCAGGAGATCCCAGTTTGATTCCTGGGTCGGAAGATACCCTGGAGAAGGGATAGGTTATCCATTCCAGTATTCTGGCCTAGAGAATTCCATGGACTGTATAGTCAATGGCACCGCAAAGAGTCAGATATGACTGATAGACTTTCACGTTCTTTCAAACTGCCTCTTTAGTTTTTGGAAGTGCCATGAAATTTACGTTAATAAAGAAAATAATTCTATTTAAGTTCCTTTAATGACTACCTCTACCTCTACCTCTGAAATATATCTTATCAAAATAAGCAAGTAATCTTTTCCTTAGGATCCCACAAACGTTTTCTTAAGTATTTATTTCACTAAGACTTACACAGCAAAAAGAAGAAAGAAATGATATATAATGCATGTTGTAATTACTGTTGGGGATTTTGGTTTACATTACTAACTGAGGTGAATACTGATAGGTTGGACACAAAAGTACACACCTGACAGTTGTTCTCACTTGACAATTTCCTGCCATACCCTGGATCTAGCCTTTTCTCACATCCTTCAGAAGAGACAAGCATCTGTTCTAGGATTAGACCGGAAACTATGCACATCAGTCTAACCATAAAAAACGTATCACTTCACATCAGGTTAACTTCAACTTTGAGTTGAGAAGCATTAAATAAATCATGAGTATCTTAAGGCTAACTCAAAATGAAGCACATAGGTTTTACATGGAATGATTAAGACTGCCCTCTGTTGGAAGAGAAGAAAAAAAAGAGGAAATTGCAGTGCTATGGGAATTACCTTGCTATGTTTCTTTTCCCCATGTATCTAAAGTGAAACAAACATACTCTAGAAAGAAAAACAGGAGCATGTTAGTACTATATCACCATACTTTGCATTTTAACAAATAATACTTGAAAAGTCATGTGTTACAAAGAATGGCCTATTTAAAATCATATTACAATAATATGTTTTGGTATACACAAATAAATATACAACCACCAACCGTATTATATCACTCTACATTTATTTGCTACAATTGCTTCAGCACCAAAAAGTCTCAGGTCTTCATATACAATTCTAATGACATATTTTTAAAAAACATATCAATGCAAATCATCCTTTGAGCTTTATAGTGTGTGTCACAGCAAAGGTCTCTAATATAGTCATAAACACCTAAAAAGGTTCTTAAGCCCTAAAAATTGTGGCAATTGCTACATTTTTTATAATGGCATTAAGCCACTTTCTAGTATAGAAAATCCCAAACATACAAAAGTAGAGAGGACAGCAAACTAAACCCCATATACCCAGCACCCACCAGCTTCAACAATTATCAATTCATGGTCACTCCTGTTTAAACTTCTACCCCAAACAGGTCCTTTCCTCTCCCTCTACACTTACTAACTCCTCCATGTTTTTAAAGTAAATCCCCAACAACATCATCTATTTCATCAGTGAATATTTCAATATAATTAGTTTTTTTTAATCCTTCTTTGTTTGCAAATATTTTCTCCAAATGTTTTGCTGGACATGCACATACAATATCATATATGTGTACTATTTATTTTAAAATGTATTTAAAAATTACACATCACTCTAATTTTTCTTTTACCTTTCAATAAAATAGCTCAGCAAACAATATAGGACAACTTCCCCCTCTACTTAGGAAAAAACGCTAGCTGTTTTCCCTCAAGTATCTTGGAATATATATACATATACACACAAACACACATTTCTGAAGTGGGTAGAATTACTCAGCTCTATCTAAGGGTACACATGCTAAACTCCAACATTTAAGGGGCTCCATTAAGCCAGCATCTGCTCTAAATGAATGATTAGGACAGCTGGTGCCACTTGCAGTTTTCCAGATCACACACAGATTCCTGATGGTCTGCAAAGATGGGCTATTATTAGCTAGAGTTTTCTATAATATCGCAAGTATTTTGCTTACATGTTTTTCTTCTATGTGTGAAGAAGCTATATGTCAACCTATAAACTATGAAAATAGTTTAACATTCCCTACATTATGTAAAAATATGCTGATGAAAACAAAAAAGGAGTAATATTTCATTAACTATAAACATTAAGCTCCCAAAAATAAGAGGAAATTTTATGAAAATAAGACAACTTACTCTAGAAGTATGAGAATGTTTATGAGCTCCTGGGGAGATACTTTGTTCCAGTAAGTTAAGAGTGTATCTGAAAATGGAATAACGTGTTATAGCTTGAAATAACAGAGACCATAACAGCAAATATTAATATCACAGTGAATTCCAAAGTACCAGTAACTTTAGTTTCAATAACCATCAACTCATAACCAGTTCTGTCTCATCTGAATCCTGCCCTCCTATCTCATCTCACTGCCCAATACCCACACTACACTCTATTGAATTAATTCCACATATACTGCTTAATCTGTAATTATTTTCAACTTTAACAAGCATTATTACTTACTTTATAAATGTTCTTTTTGATGGCTTATCATCCCTAAAGACAGGAAGCGAAATAGACCTAGGGTTTTCCATAAAACTTTATGCAAAATGGTGCATTTATGTGCATTGTTCAGAAGGTAGGGTCAAGCACCTTTGCCTGCTACTCAAAGGGCTTGGAGAACCAAAAAGTTTGAGAACTTGAGAGGAAAAGTGATAATTTATTTTCCTCTTTCTCTTTGGATTATTAACCCTGAAGTCCTAGCACTATACATACATACCACACAGATTCATGGAAGAACTATTTTAGATATAAAAGCCCCTAAACCTATCACATATACTTCTCTTTTGAGCTGTTCTTTTTAACTTCCAACACACTCACTGAAACTTTTTTAGAAGAAAAATATTACCCCCACTTAACCTTCCATTCCATTTTTAACCTAATCAGATATAGCTAATGGTGTCAGCAGTTTCACTTCTAAATTTTAAAAACCTAGTGAAAGTGTTAGTCACTCAGTTGTGTCCGACTCTTTGTGACCACACGGACAGTAGCCTCACTGGGCTCTTCTGTCCACGGAACTCCCCAGGCAGGAATACTGGAGTGGGTTGCCATTTCCTTCTCCAGGGGATCTTCCCGATCCAGAGATTGAACCTGGCTCTCCTGCATTGCGGGCAGACTCGTTACCTACTGAGCCACGAGGAAAGATCTAGCATGGATCACAACAGTAGTCAGTTACAGAATTGCCAGTCTCCAGAGAGCCTCTAAATCTAGGAATGGACGACTAGGCAATGTTGCCCAAACGGAGGGGTGATAGGGAGGAAAGAGTGCATGACTTTTGACTTTATGTCCAACTTACTAATGGCCATGGGTATTTGTGGCTTTCAGTGATTATAAAATACTGACTGGCAGGAATAAAGATGCTAAAATAGGGTCAAATTAATTTGTTTCAAAAATAAATCAAGGGGTAAGTTCCAAGTCACTCCCCCCTCTTGGGACGCTCTTCAGCTCAGAGGGGCTTTCCCAGAAGTCACTGCGTTTCCGGTCTCCCTTGTCCTCGGTCGGGCACAAGGTGGCCTGAAGGTGCCATCTTCCCTCCCTTGTGCCTTGGCTCTTCTTGGCAAAAGGAGGTTGGTGTCTCCTTCCAGCCCCCTACCTGCGTCCTGCTGTCCACCCCGAGCCATCTTTGATCCATCCTCTCACCCGCCCGGTGAACTGAGACCACTTCACAGGTCTGTAGAAGGGGTGAAACTCTCGGTCGGTTCGCGGCCCAGTTCTAGTTGACGGCCCTTCCGCCATTTTTTGGTGGTCCCTGTCTCCAGTCTTTCCCAATCCCAGTCAGGGAATAAAGATGAAGGCGGGGGACGTAGGTGAAGAAGACAGGGAAAGTGGGCAGAGCTCTTCCGAAGGAGATAAAATGCAGGTTAGCCTCTGTGATGTGTCTTCTGAGGAGTTTAAAAAAACCTGGCTAACACTAAAAGAGCTCCATGACAGAGAGCTACGCCGACTTCAGGCGAAAATAACCAGTTTGAGGAAAGAGCGATTGTCAGACGGGAGGTGGACAGGCTCCATATGCAGAATTAAAGAGTTGACGGAGCAACAGAGAGCCCTGAAGGACACTATCCATGACCTGCGAGGTCAATTAAACACCAAAGTATGCGATCGCTGTACAGTAAATGAAACGTACAGGAATACGCTACAGCAAGAATTTTATGATATCCAACAACAAAATCTTAAGTTTATTGGTGAGCTCACAGCAGAAAGGAATAAATTAAGAGAAGAAAACAAGCAGCTTTTGGCTAAGCTCAAGATGAAACGGCGAGAGTGTCCCTGTTCTTTTTCTGATAGTGATGACGACTTCGTCCCTGGGTCTCAAACGAGCGAGTCAGTTATTTCGATCAGGGACCCTCCGCCCGGACCTGAGAGTCATGTGGCTGTCAAACTGATAACGCAAACGAATACCAAACAGAGGAAATCTAGAGGGAAAAAGAAACAGCCGCACAGTTCCAAGTTTCAGGTTCCATTTTACAGTCAGGACGTCTTTAAGGTGCCAGAGAGCCCTCAGGAGAAGATTTCCTCTAACAGAAGTAATCCTAGCACGATAAGGAGTGGCAGTCAGAAGTCAGCTAGCACTGTTGCTTCAGCATCTACAGTCAGCCCTCAAATAGTGTATGGATTTCCAGATGACTCCAGCCTTCCTGATGCCACGCTTGGCCATCCACAAAGCAAATCAGTTTTCACACAGAGGACCTCCTCACAGAGCATCTCCACACCAAAGCGTGGACCTGAGACTGATTTCCCTTGGAGCCTTTCCAGTATTTCTCCAGGAGAAGACCTACCTACTGAAACATTATCTGAAACTTCAGAGGAAAGTGTGATTGATTATAGCAAAAGCATTTTTGCTCCTTTTACAGGGAGAAGCGAAAACACCACCACTTTACATCTATTTCCTTTAGACTATACTTCAAGATCTGAAGTGACAAGACCATCATTTGGTGTTTTTCAGGTTTTAGTGAGAGACAGCAGTAGCGAGACACCTTGCAGTGAACAGTCCACAGCAAGGAAGAATACTAATGGAGCTACAGGTGCAGCCCATGATGCTGATAAGCCACAAGGTGAAACTCAGGCTTGCACTTCGGGGTCTTCAATAAAGAGAAAAGTCAAGATACGGCTAGAAAAAGGGGGGAAGTAGCTTTCTCTCCATCTCTCTCTTAAGGAGACTGCTTTTCTTCTCCAAGAGGACAGTCTTCCTATCAATTCAGACTATTTAACATTTGTATTCAGACTATATAACTGAAAATTCCTGACTTTGATTCTACTTCCCAGAATATAATATACAGGCAATAAAAAGTTGGGCAAATGACTAAGACTTTGAAACAGTGACTTATTGCCAGTTAATAAAATTCAGCTACAAAGAAAGAAACTTAGTTTTCAGAATCCCTCTACTTCTGTATAAGAGGTCTACCATCTTTTTGTTGAACTTAAGCTGCTAGTGTCTATGAGTCAGTGTGTGCCATGCTGAATTGGTTTAGTTGTGTTCTACTTTTTGGAACACTATGGACTGTAGCCTGCCAGGCTCCTCTGTCCGTGGGATTCTCTAGAAGAATACTGGAGTGGGTTGTCATGCCCTCTTCCTGGGGATCTTCCCATCCATGGAGTCTCTTAGACTCCTGCATTGGCAGGCGAGTTCTTTATTACTAGTGCCACCTGGGAAGCCCTTATGAGTCAATAAGAAGGCTTAAAAAAAAGAAAGCCAAGAGAACACCTAAAAGGCTGGACTGTAAGAGTTCAACCGTGAAATACATATAAAGTGAAATACTTACTGGACTTGACAAGGTAACTACAATACGGACACTGAGAAAGATTCAGAAGCAGATAGTTTTCAGAATAAAATGAGTATGACTTTGCAGATACCATACAGCATGACTTAAATTACAAAAAAGAAGATGTGACACAGACTGTATACTAGTTATTAAAATTTGCTTTTAAAAATCAAAAACCAAGAACAGAAGAGGGACAAACCTCATTAACAAAGACCAAGTATTGAGCAGGCAAGGACAAAATTTACAAGAGGAGACCTTTTCAAGAAACAAAGCAGTTATGGTTTTACCCATAACATAAAGCAGCCAGTCTTTATGGTGGCTTGTCACTGGTTATCACAATGTGTGTGTGCGCACATGCGCATGCACTTGCATACATATGCAAGTGTGCACATGTGTAATGGAGTGGAGGAGGGGAGAACTACTCAGCCATGCATGTCTCTCTCCTCCTCCCTTTCTTCTCTCCTCCCCCTACCACCTTCATTTTCCCTGGCTGTGGTGGTATTCAGCTCCTTTTTTCCTTACAGTTTTTGTGCCCCCTTGTATCCTTGAGCCTTTTGAAAACACAAAGTTATTGAGTGAATTCATGTGCCATTAAACTCACCCTTTTAAATAGAGTACATATACAGTAGTTTATGGTATATTTAAAAATTTGTTAAACCATCACCACAGTTTTAGAATATTTTCATCACCCTTAAAAAAAGCCCATACATAACAGCAGTCACTTTCTACATTCCCCCACTTTTTAGCTTGTGGGGAGACAAAAACAGTAAGCTATGGTTGTTAATTTGATTCATTATTTCTTGGAATGAAATACCACCAGGGTTGAATGTTATCTCCCTTTACATATTTCTTTCCCAAAACATGGAAGCTTATAACATAGTCTCAATAATCTTTGACTTTTACTCTAAATCATACATTCTAAGTAGTTGAAGATTCTAGTTTTTTAAAACTGTTTTATTAATGTACTTTAGAATTAACTATTCATATCTAGCTTTTGATGTTTTTCAATCTCTCTGGCAAATTAACTATCAACTCATTTCATGATTTTATATCCTGCATTATTACAAAAATGTTTAAAATATTACTTATTAAGAAGAAAATATAGGAAATAAGTAAAATTTACTGTATTATGATTTGACTTTTATTCTAAATCATACATTGTTAGTACTTGAAGATTCTACTTATTTAAAACTTTTGTTAATGTGTTTTAGAATTAACTAGTGATATCTAGCTTTTGATGTGTTTCAATCTCTCTGGCAAGTTAACTATCAACTCATTTTATGTTTTTATATCCTGTATTATTACAAAAATGTTTAAAATAATATTTACTAAAAACAAAATAGAAAATAAGTAAAATTTACTGTATTATGATTGACTTTTATCCTATATCATACATTGTTAGTACTTGAAGATTCTACTTACTTAAAGCTCTTTTGTTAATGTATTTTAGAATTAACTTCATATCTAGCTTTTGATGTGTTTCAGTCTCTCTGGCAAGTTAACTATCAACTCATTTTATGTTTTTATATCCTGTATTATTACAAAAATGTTTAATATTTACTAAAAAAATAGAAAATAAGTAAAATCTACTGTACTGTGATTTGACTTTTACTGTAAATCATACATTCTAAGTAGTTGAAGATTCTACTTAAAGCTCTTTTATTAATGTACTTTAGAATTAACTATTCATATCTAACTTTTGATGTGTTTCAATCTCTCTGGCAAGTTAACTATCAACTTATGTTTTTATATTCTGCATTATTACAAAAAATGTTTAATATTTACTAAAAACTAAATAGAAAATAAGTTAAAATTTAACTACTGTATTACGATGGTCAAAATCCGGGTGCTTTTATGTTCTTCATTTCTGCTTTTTTTTTTTAAGAATATTTATTTGGCTGCACAGGGTCTTAGGTGCAGTATGTGGGATCTATTTCCCTGTCCAGAAATTGAATCCAGGACCCCTGCATTGGCAGTGCAGCATCTTAGCTACAGGGAAATCCCTAGGTTTTTGTTTGTTTTGTTTTGGGGGGTCTTTCGGGTGGTTTTATGATTGTTATTTTTTCTTTTTGAGCAAAAGTAGAAAAGGAAGAGGAGGGAATTGTATAAACAAAGGTGGTACTTGGAATGAGATAGAACCTTCTGATTTTACTTCCAAAGGACATGCAGTTTATTAAAATCCTTTGCTTATATTCTATTATATATGGTAAAGAGGAAATGGTAAATTATAAATAATAAAATTATACATCAAGGTAAAGAGAACAGCCTGGAAAGGAACCTGACACCATACAAATCTGTATAATGGTCCTGTGAAGATAACGACAGCATTCCTTACCCTCAAAGAACCTTTCCTGTCTTTTTGTTTGTGTTTGATTTTGTAAATCCTGGATTAAATAAACGCTACAGTGTTAAATAAGACTTTTGGTTACTGTTATTTTCTTCTGTTTACATTGGTCATTTAATGCATTCTATGCTCTGCATGAAAAAAATACTCTAGCACTTATAAAACTATTGCCTCTCTTTAGCAAGTAAGTAAGTGTTAGTCGCTCAGTTGTGCCTGATTCTTTGCGACCCCATGGACTAAAGCCCACCAGGCTCCTCTGTCCATGAGATTTTCCAGGCAAGGATACTGGAGTGGGTTGCCATTTCCTTCTCCAGGGGATATTCCCAACCCAGGGATTGAACCCGGGTCTCCTGCACTGCAGGCAGATTCTTTATCGACTGAGCCACAAGAGAAGCTTTAGAAACTAATTTTAAAGAAAAAAAAATTATTTCAAAGAATCAAACCTGTATGATGGAAATGAATCTATTCTAAGTTAAAATATAGGAACATTCTAAGGTCAAAGTCTTCAAAGTTCTGTTTGTAATGTGCCTATGTCCTACATGCAGATGATGGTCAAATGTTTGTTACATGAACTTGTGAACCTGTGAGGGTAGAGTACAGTCTATGATTAATATGCTGGTAACTCACCTTCAGAAATCATTTTTACTATATACAAATAGCACATCAAGAGGCTTCTGATTTCATATTGATCCAATCGGTTATACTGGGATACACTACTCCTTGTAGAACTCTGCCGAGTCTGTAATACAAAGATAGGGTTTTTGTGAAACAATGCTGGTATTTTAGCTTCCCATAGCCTTTAACTCAATAACTATTTTAATTAGTCCTGTTTGGGAAACTTCTAAGCATGTCACAGATACCACATTTGGAAGGTAAATGGGTTAAATCTTTGTTGCTACTGCACCTAGTAATATCACTGGAAATTATCTTGCAGTCTTCATCAAGATATGGCCATGAATATACTGTGTATGTTTCATTCCCTAAGTCCTGTGTTTTAGTAAGGTAACGTTTTAAATCATATGTGGGTATTCTAGGAAAAATAGCTTTTATGTCAAGGAGAAACTTACATTTTAAACTTTTTAACTTGAATCTCTCATTAAGAGTTTATTAAAATTCAACTTCTAAATAATAGTTCAGAGAACTTCTAAATAATAGTTCAGAGAATCTATCTTAAAAGGAAGCTTAATGATATTACAAGACAATTTTACTAAGAAGGACCCAGTAATACTTCAAAATTGGCGCCTCTACAAAGTAGTGATGTTCCTATTTAGTAACTTTTGTTTAAATATCAGTTAAGCATGACAAGATCTGACTTATTTGGGGATTTATATGAATACAGTAATAACAATCTCCTAAAGAATTTACCCTTGTTAGAAACCAATGCTTTCAGCTGAGCTAACCTGGGCAGAGGCTATACACTTACTAATGTAGGATTTACTAAGAACTTTTACTTGGAGCAAAACATCTAGGTTCTGAATGCTTGCTAGCTGTGTGACTACTGGCAAGTCATTAACCTCTTTGCCCTTTGTATGCCTTACCTATGACAGTATCTGATGTCTTATTTCTAAGTGGTGTGAAATAAGAACTTTATGATTAAATAAAGTCCATGGGGTCATAAAGCGTTGGATATGACTTAGCGACTGAACAACAATAGGCAAAGACTCAAGGGAGTATATATAGAGTGGTTCTTAAGGGGGTGGTTCCCAACCAGCAGCATCAGCATCACCTGGGAACTTAGAAATACAAATAAGCGGGCCCCCAGACAGAAACAGGATGAAGCTCAGCTATCTATTTTTATAAAGTCCCCCAGATGATTCTGATACACAGAACACCATGATCTAGAAGAAGTGCTGAAATTAGAAAACTTGGGTTTAGGTCTGACCCTGCCATAGTTATGTGGCTGCCCTAAGTCACAATCCCAGTTTTCATTTGTAAATTGAGAATTGGAATTTATTATTTTTATGGACCCTTCTAACTAATTTTACATGGGTCTATGACTTCATGTAGAGCATGACAAGGCTTTACCAGTCTAAAATGAAGTTTCTCTGTCTCAAGGCTGACCTATCCCAAACTTTAATGTTAGGCTTGAAACAATCTCATGGAAAAGTTAGAGAATATATTCTGATTAAGTGATTCTGGGATGTTGAGATCATCAATTTGGGGATCTAATGTTTTTTCATCCCAAGTTAAGGTCATTACTCTTAGAAAAGAATAAAAGGCTGAATTAATCCTGCCAGGGAGTGATTTAAGTGATAAGGGTATATTAGGCTTTCTTTTAATATTTGTTTTCATTTATTTATATTAGTTGGAGGCTAATTACTTTACAATATTGTAGTGGTTTTTGCCATACATTGACATGAATCAGTCATGGATTTACATGTGTTCCTCATCCTGAACCCCCCTCCCACCTCCCTCCCCATCCCATCCCTCTGGGTCATCCTAGTGCACCAGCCCTGAGCACTTGTCTCAAGCATCAAACCTGGACTAGCAATCTGTTTCACAATTGATAATATACATGGTTCAATGCTATTCTCTCAGATCATCCCACCCTCGCCTTCTCCCACAGAGTCCAAAAGTCTGTTCTATACATCTGTGTCTCTTTTCCTGTCTTTCATATAGGGTTATCATTATCATCTTTCTAAATTCCATATATATGCATTAGTATACTGTATTGGTGTTTTTCTTTCTGGCTTATTTCATTCTGTAAAATGGGCACCAGTTTCATCCACCTCATTAGAACTGATTCAAATGCATTCTTTTTAATGGCTGAGTAATATTCCATTGCATATATGTACCACAGTTTTCTTATCCATTCGTCTGCTGATGGGCATCTAGGTTGCTTCCATGTCCTGGCTATTATAAACAGTGCTGTGATGAACACTGGGGTACACGTGTCTCTTTCAGTTCTGGTTTTCTTGGTGTGTATGCCCAGGAGTGGGATTGCTGGGTCATATGGCAGTTCTATTTCCAGTTTTTTAAGGAATCTCCACACTGTTCTCCATAGTGGCTGTACTAGTTTGCATTCCCACCAACAGTGTAAGAGGGTTCCCTTTAGGCGTTTTAAACTTGAACCTTCCCTCTCTAGAACAGGTTTACAGATTCAAAGTTCGAACTCAGAAAGATGAATACCTTATCCTCTATAAACAGTTTTTGAGATATCCAAGTAGCAGCTGCCAGGATAGGAAGGAACTGCTACATTATGGGATACTTTTTACAGATATAGTATAGACTACAGGAGAGTAGAGAGCTCCTTCTTTACATAAAAAGAAAGACTGTCATAGTTAAAACATCACCAGGGTTAACCTATATATTTTAGGGTCTTACATTTTCACCAGCGCTCCCCTGATCTGGAAATCCAGTTGCTCCTTCTGGGATGAGTGAACCTCTTGAATCTTCCCTCTTAATTCCATGTCCATTTTGAAAAGACCCATAAGCTGGAAAAAGCCAAGTCCTTGTTAGCAACAGGGGGAACTGTCAAAAATAGTTTGAAAAATAAGTTGGGTTATTACAAAAATAGTTTGGGTTAATTGGGCTTCCCAGGTGGTGCTAGTGTTAAAAACCTGCCTGCCAATGCAGGAGGCATAAGAGATGCAAGCTGGATCCCTGGGAATATCTCCAGGAACAGGGCATGGCAGCCCACTCCGGTATTCTTGACTGGAGAGAGAAGGACAGAGGAGCCTGGCAGGCTACAGTCCACAGGGTCACAGAGAATTGGACATGACTGAAGTGGCTCAGCACCGGGTTAATTTTGGTAAAGTCATATTTTAAGAAATATATCTTGGTCATCTAAAATGTGAATTTTATATACTATATTAAAACACCATAGGAAGCCAAATAAAGTGTAAGTGATTTTTTTCCACCTCAAAACACTTTTAACATGATGAAACTACAAGAAATTCCTTGGAAGTCATAAAATAAAGGCAAACAATGAGAGATAACTTTATAGATAAGGAAACTTTGGCCCAGAAAAGGGAAGTGTCTTGTCCAAGACTGGAGACAGATAAGAGGATTGGAAACTAGTGTTTTTCTCATTAGCCTCCATTTTCTTAGTATACTAAGCTACTTTTTTATACAAGCTGAGACAAGGAAACCTAAGCAAAGAAACATGGCTACCAAGGGTGAGTCAGATTTTAATTAAACTTTAGTAGAGATCATGCTAGATATAGTTTTTATCACGAAATATTTCAAAAAATATAGAGAAGTATAGGGTACATTTCTAGATAGCCATACCATGTATAATCTTTAAAGGAAGGACTTAATTACCAGTGTCTTTGTCAGTGCTCAGACTCCCTCTATTTGTAGGTGAAGTGAAGCCACATGCAAACTCATCCCTGGATGCCTGTAACACAATGTGATATCTCTGTCAAACAAATTTGTACACTAGGATAAGAAATCGGAAATAGCAGAATGAAAGGGTACCCCAATTTTAAACAAAGCTCACTGTGAAAGTCTAAATCAGGTATCAGTACTGGTATTTAGGTGACTTCTCTTTTAAAAATGGATCCGAGTATACTGTTATAACTATGACCTCTGGCAAAGTGATACAACTCTAGGTGGCTGGTAAAAGCTGCAACTCGTGTGGTCTGAACATGGTTCCATTCTCCTCCTTGAACCAAAGGCAGTACTAGAAGGAGAGGTGTGACCAGAGGCCCTACATGAACTTGAGCTGCAAAAGAAAGAACAGGTAAGTAAAATATTTCCACATATCACGGTCGAATGTTGTGGAGTGAGCATAAGCATGAGTGACTGTGAAGAAAGGCTCGCTTGACACTCGCTTGACACCAGGTAGGTGATGCAACATCTGCATTTAGCTGATTTACATAATTGGAAGCTATAGGTAATCAAGCCCTCAGTGAGGCTTAAAAGCAGCTTTCTCAGGAACCCAGGGCAGGCTTGACAAATCTGGAGACATTTATTATGGGGAATTTCCAAAGGAAGCTGTGAGGAACAGTTTTATCTGCCACCCACTCAGCTACTGAACATGTGATGGGGATCTCTGGCCATACAAAGCATGGAGTGGGGGTAGGGCAGGAGTTATTCACCCTACTGGGCAAACTCTAAAGTATACACCACATTTTAAAATGGTGACTGGTCAAATGGAGCATGTCTGGAAGGTTGTAACCGAGAATGTAAAGGGTTTGAAATGACAAATGATGAAGTGGAGCTAGCTGGTTTGAAGAAAAATTTAGAAGGGACATGTATGAAGGGGTATTATGTGGAGGTAGAAGTGGATGTGCTCTGTGTACCTCTAGAAGGCAAAACCAGGACAAGTGGATAGAAAATCGTGTAGATCAAATGCAAGAAGGAAAGTTTTAAATACAACTATGGCAAAAGGTTGCTTTTGCCAAGTGGGAGACTGATCATCTCCAATGTACCTTGCAACTCTAAGATTCTAAGGGGAGAAAGAAAACACAGACCAAACATGATGGGTTAAAAGCCGCTCACCAGAAGTGCTGAAACAAGGCTGTCAAAGGGAGGGAGAAGTGAAGGAATATAGTTTAATCCCTGGAGCCTAACATTTTGCAAAGTGAATGTTTTGTTCAATTTTCCAGTCGAATAAATAGATGAAGGCATATAACAGCAGCAAATCTTAAAAACAACACACTGAGCACAAGGGATTCTTGGTGTTCCCTTGGACCTCATTACTCAAAGTGTGGTCCTTAGACCAGAAAGAGCCAAAAGTTTGTTTGAAATGTATAATCTCAAATCCCACCCCAGGGCTACTACATTAGAATTTGTCTTAATTCCCCAGATGATCTATATTCACATTAAGATTTGAGAAGTACTGCTACTTCTCAGTCCAGTACTGCTACTGGACAAAGTATACATTTAAAATGTTGTAAAAGGTGAACTATTGAGACCATACAGCATATGACTCTAATTCCAAACGCAGTCAATAAAACAGGATAAAATGCCAACAGAAACACATGACTACTTACAGAATTAGGCATGGCGGCACAAGAATACAATGTATCTCGACCTGCTAATCGCTGTATATTTTCCAAAAGCAGTCCAACAAACGGGAGGTACAACTGTGCTATTTTGGCTTGTTGGTTCTGCAAAATAATTATCAAAAGTTTAATAGATTATTTAATATGTATATATTACAAATAAAGTTGGCCCCATCTATCTGTTTAAAGACTAAAAGTGAGCTAATATCCATAACGATCAATGAAGCATGAGTCTATTTATACTCATAGTCTCAAAACTAATTACCAGAGAACTTTGTTGGTATTTGGATTTATATACAATATAGTCAAATCACATCCCTCAAACATCACTACATAAAAGACAAAAGTTTATTTTTTTAAATAGCAGTTGACTTATAAAGCAGATCATATTAGTCCTCTCCTTTAACTCCAGTGAGGGCTGAGTATGATAAAAGCAGGAATCACGTCTGTCTTGTTCACTGCTTCATCCTCTGTGCCTAGGCACATAGGATATGGTCACTACACATTAACTGAATGAATGAATAGATGGAAGAAGTTAAAAAATATTCCTTCCAGAAATAAGTTTTGCTTTGAGTCAAGCTGCAATTAAAATAATGTGATCTTGGCCCTCTAAATCAATTATACAACATGGGAGATCGATATCTTTGTAAATATCCAAGTAAACCTGGACACTGGTAGTCTTAATTAATGTGGTACCTCTTATACTAATTTATGTACTGCTTTTCTCAGCTATAGACAGTCCTTGTCAGATGTTTATAATCATTCAAATCAGCAAAAATAGTGGTGATGGCACATGAGCTGCCCTCCATATGTCAGCACTTTGGGAGACTTACATGAGGCATCTAGGGTACAATGGTTAACCAACAGAATTCAGACCTAAAGTATCGCTTAGTTACTTTAATTTGCATTTATTCTTGAAAATGAACAATTTTTCATATGTTAATCGGCCATTTGTACTTCTCTTGTGAATTTCAGGAATTCTTAATATATAACATATATGTTCTAACATATAACCCTAGTCAAGAATGTCTATATCACTAAGAGATTCTGATTCAGTAGGTCTGGGCTGGGTCCCAGGAATATTCCCTAGATGGTTGTGCACAGAGGTTTGAGAACCACTGATCTAGTTCAACTTCCTGCTCAAGACAAGAGAAACCTGCACCTGCATCTTTGACAGATGATTAGTTTTTAAACTTCTTAAACACTTCAGCACTTTCAAAGGCTCTGTTAGAAAAGTCCTTAAGCTGTTCTACCTGCTAGATATAGTTCGGCCCTTTGGATCTACAAAGAGTAACTCCACTTCTACTTTATACAGCAACCCTTTAAATATCTGGGGACACATCACGAATTGTCTTAATTCACTCTTCACAAAGCTAAATAGCTGTTATTATTTTATTTTTCATATGACTTTGGTTTCAAGAGTTTCTACCATCATCATCACCATTTTTCAGCAGTTCTCTAATTTTCCAGTGTCCTACTATGGTTTTTCCAGTAGTCATGTATGGATGTGAGAGTTGGATTATAAAGAAAGCTGAGCGCCAAAGAACTGATGCCTTTGAACTGTGGTGTTGGAGAAGTCCCTTGGACGGCAAGGAGATCCAACCAGTCCATCCTAAAGGAAATCAGTCCTGAGTGTTCATTGGAAGGACTGATGCTGAAGCTGAAAGTCCAATACTTTGGCCACCTGATGCCAAGAACTGACTCATTTGCGAAGACCCTGATGCTGGGAAAGATTGAAGGTAGGAGGAGAAAGGGACGACAGAGGATGACATGGTTAGATGGAATCACTGACTCAATGGACATGAGTTTGAGTAAACTCCAGGAGTTGGTGATGGACAGGGAGGCCTGGCGTGCTGCAGTTCATGGTGTCGCAAAGAGTCAGACATGACTGAGCAACTGAATTGAACTGACTTAATATTTGAGAGGCAGTATAGTCTAGGAGCACAGATTTTGAATTTTAGATACACATGAATTCCAGCCCTCCTGTTACTAGTGGCTTGATTGTGGTCAAATCACTTAACCATAGCTTTCTCTTTACTAAAATGAGGATAGTAACAGCAATATAAATTCATATGAGCTAATATTTAATATAGTGTCTGGCATATACTGAGTCCTCAATAAATTTTAGCTATGATTATTAATATTATAGCTTCTAGATGGGATTTCATTTCAGTTCAGATAGTGAGTGATTACTAGGGAAGGAGATACTACACTCTTCTTAGGTGAATAGGAACACAGGTAAAACACATGCAGTCAGGGCAAACACATCAAAAATTTGTCTGCACAAAAGACAGAAAACCATCTAAGAATCTATTAACAGAAGACAGGTTAGATAAACAAAATAAGATGGATTCATATAATAGCATACTATGCAGATTTTTTAAAAATACAGATCTAATCTTCAGAATATATTGTTAAGTGAAAACATAAAAATACATAATGGTTTATATTTTATATGTGTGTGTGTGTATATATATATAGGCTTGTGCATGAATAAAATAGAAATTTATATAAGAAACAGAAACAGTAGTTGCTTCTAGAGAGAAGAATTGAGGCATGGAGGTAAGGAATGAGAGAGAGGCATTTTTTTTTTACCATGTATGTAGATTATTATTTTAAAAAAAGGGAAAAGAAAGCTGACAGTCCAAGTAGAAATTCTAATTCTTCAGCTGTCAGTACCATTTGCAGTGAGTACAAGAACTGATATAGGCCCCAGAATAAATGTTAGATTTTGAACATTCTGGTTCTGAGCAGGAAAGATATCTCATGCTATGTGTAGCAAATAAGGAGAGCTCCCAAAACAGTTTAAGAGTAGCATGTAACAGGGACCAGTGACATCTCCATAATGTCATTAGAAGAAAGGCTGAGGAGTGGCAACATGGTTGGAATGCAGGCCTGGGTGGGATACTAGGACAAGTAGTCTCAAAGCAGCCTTTCCACAGGAAGCATTTCTTCTTGACTGTATTTTTATTTGGGAAGTCAGACGGAAATTATGGGGGTATAAAGCTCCCCTCTCTGCCCTCACCTTGGCATCATTCTTAATGGTTAACATGTTTTAAGTGAATGTATTTGACAAATGACCTCTTACTCAGGTCACCTGTGAGCTCTTTGGATCGAACACAGAAAGGAATTGAAGCTCTGGTTGAGCAGGCCCATGAAACAAAGTTTTATTGGGGAGAATCCTATACTCAATTAAAACCTGTCAGAAGATTTTGAACAAAGAAGGGGCTTTAGAAATCCCTGAAAGGGTAATGTGGTGGGTATGTCAATGTTTCCCATAGTCTAAAACCTCAAAGAAAACCCATGCATCTGTGGGCACCTTATCTTTGACAAAGGAGGCAAGAATATACAATGGAGAAAAGACAGCCTATTCAATAAGTGGTGCTGGGAAAAACTGGACAGCTACATGCAAAAGAATGAAATTAGAACACTTCCTAACACCAGATACAAAACTAAACTCAAAATGGATTAAAGACCGAAATGTAAGGCTAGAAACTATAAAACATCAAATACTCAAACAGGCAGTGTTATTTACAGATAACAATAATGGTATGTGTGTACATGTGTGTACATATACTGTTCTCAGGATTTTAAAAAGTTAATAATGTGCAAATATGTGACATAAAATATTTAAAATTCTACCTCTAGGTAAGACACTAGTGAAATCCTATTTTCTTTCACTTTCCTCTGAAGACACAAGGGGGAAAAAGACAACTTCCTGCTTCAAGAACAGGAAGTTCATTTTGTACTTTACCCACAAATTTTTTGAAATCACAGCTAAAGACATTTTCCTTCACATTGCATAAGACCCTTTTCCCCACTACTAGTAGGCAAAAACAGACTCCAGTGGTAACTGGCACTTTTAAAGATTTGACAAAGCTCGGTTGAAATGGAAGACTTTAAGATATCCTTTCATTTGATACATTATACTGGTTAATTTATGTTAAGTCAACACCAACATTCACAAAAAACAAAGCGATACATAATAGAGCAGACCACACTAAATATGAGTATGTTATTATAATGTGAAAAAACAATGCAAACCACAGTACATAACAACATCTTAAAGCTAAGGCATTTAAATCTAGTTTAGGGTAGAATTACATGAAAAAAACTGGCAAAATTTGCAAGTAAAACAAATCTTTGTAATTAAAGAAATACAATTGGATATAGCTGGTAGGCTTATTCCTTTTTTTTTTTTTTAAGGACAAATGGGAATAATATAAGAAAAGGATAAAATCCATCTCCAAGTCAGCTTTCCAAAGTAATCACAAAATAAATGACATGATGACTTTATTTAAATTTGAATGTAAAAACAAAGGAACAAATTATTATGAAACAATATGATATTACCTTGAGCCATCTAGTACCAAGTAAGTAACTTCAGTCAGTCAGTTCAGTCACTCAGTCGTGTCCGACTCTTTGTAACCCCATGAACCGCAGCACAGCAGGCCTCCTTGTCCATCACCAACTCCCAGAGTTTACTCAAACTCCATCGAGTCGGTGATGCCATCCAACCATCTCATCCTCTGTCGTCCTCTTCTCCTCCCACCTTCAATCTTTCCCAGCCTCAGGGTCTTCACAAATGAGTCAGTTTTTGGCATCAGGTGGCCAAAGTATTGGACTTTCAGCTTCAGCATCAGTCCTTCCAATGAACACTCAGGACTGATTTCCTTTAGGATGGACTGGTTGGATCTCCTTGCAGTCCAAGGGACTCTCAAGAGTCTTCTCCAACACCAGAGTTCAAAAGCATCTATTCTTCGGCACTCAGCTTTCTTTATAGTCCAACTCTCACATCCATACATTACTACTGGAAAAACCATACCCTTGACCAGACGGACCTTTATTGGCAAAGTAATGTCTCTGCTTTTTAATAAACTGTCTAGGTTGGTCATAACTTTCCTTCCAAGGAGCAAGCGTCTAATAATTTCATGGCTGCAATCACCATCTGCAGTGATTTTGGAGCCCCAAAACCTAAAGTCAGCCACTGTTTCCACTGTTTCCCCATCTATTTGCCATGAAGTGATGGGACCAGATGCCATGATCTTAGTTTTCTGAATGTTGAGTTTTAAGCCAACTTTTTCACTCTCCTCTTTCACTTTCATCAAGACTCTTTAGTTCTTCTTCATTTTCTGCCATAACTGTGGTGTCATCTGTGTATCTGAGGTTATTGATATTTCTCCCGGCAATCTTGCTTCCAGCTTGTGCTTCATCCAGTCCAGCATTTCTCTGCTGGACTCTGCATGTAAGTTAAATAAGCAGGGTGGCAATATACAGCCTTGATGTACTCCTTTTCCTATCTGGAACTGGTCTGTTGTTCCATGTCCAGTTCTAACTGTTGCCTCTTGACCTACATACAGATTTCTCAGGAGGCAGGTCAGGTGGTCTGGTATTCCCATCTCTTTCAGAATTTTCCACAGTTTATTGTGATCCACACAGTCGAAGGCTTTGGCATAGTCAATAAAGAAGAAATAGATGTTTTTCTGGAACTCTCTTGCTTTTTTGATGATCCAAGGGATGTTTGCAATTTGATCTCTGGTTCCTCTGCTTTTTCTAAAACCAGCTTGAACATCTGGAAGTTCACGGTTCATGTACTGTTGAAGCCTGGCTTGGAGAATTTTGAGCATTACTTTGCTAGCATGTGAGATGAGTGCAATGGTGCGGTCGTTTGAGCATTCTTTGGCATTGCCTTTCTTTGGGGTTGGAATGAAAACTGACCTTTTCCAGTCCTGTGGCCACTGCCGAGTTTTCCAAGTTTGCTGGCATATTAAGTGCAGCACTTTCACAGCATCATCTTTCAGGATTTGAAATAGCTCAGCTGGAATTCCATCACATCCACTAGCTTCGTTCTTAGTGATGCTTCCTAAGACCCACTTGACTTCTCATTCCAGGATGTCTGGTTCTAGGTGAGTGATCACACCATTGTGATTATCTGGGTCATGAAGATCTTTTTTTGTACAGTTCTTCTGTGTATTCTTGCCACCTCTTCTTAATATCTTCTGCTTCTGTTAGGTCCATACCATTTCTGTCCTTTATTGAGCCCATCTTTGCATGAAATGTTCCCTGGGTATCTCTAATTTTCTTGAAGAGATCTCTAGTCTTTCCATTCTGTTGTTTTCCTCTATTTCTTTGCACTGATCACTGAGGAAGGCTTTCTCATCTCTCCTTTCTATTCTTTGGAACTCTGCATTCAAATGGGTATATCTTTCCTGTTCTCCTTTGCTTTTCACTTCTTTTCTTTTCATAGCTATTTGTAAGGCCTCCTCAGACAACCATTTTGCCTTTGTAAGTAAGTTAGGTTATTCTAAATTCAATACAATTTGCCATCTATTTTTGTAACCCATAGGGTTTAATAAGACTTGAATATACCCTTTATCCTCATATATGTTAAAGGTGTAGCAAATAGTGGCTACAGCTGTGGCTTTACATTGTAGACACTGTGTAGTATATATAAGATTTATAGCCATGCATATTTTTTCAGTAAGAAGATAAACTTCATATTATGTATTTTATATTTGACATATTTAATATGTCTTATTATTAATCAATAATAACAAATTTAGGGAGATATATTTAAGGATATATGGGTATTTAAAAGTATGCACAGGGTTATAAACATGTTTTTTAAAAATTCTAATCAGTTTATGTAACAAATCATGAAGGAGTTATGTCGTTCTTTAGACATGATTTGAAAACCCAATGTTTTTCTTCAACAGTTAACTGAACAGTATTTTTAAAACCTAAGGGCTTTCCTGATGGTTCTGCAGTAAAGAATCTGCCTGCCAATGCAGAAGACGTGGGTTCAATCTCTGGGTGGGGAAGATCCCCTGGAGAAGGAAATGGCAACTCACTCCAGTATTTTTGCCTGGGAAATCCCACAGACAGGAGCCTGGCAACTTAGTGACTAAACAACAATAATCATTTCAAACAGAAACAATACATTATTTGTAAAAATAAATTACTCAGTGCTCATGTTATGTTTCTTACAGAAAACTTCATTTTCAATGTAAAATCTTATAGAAACTAGCTAATGTGATACTGGTGATGATACAAACATCCTTACCTTGTGCTGGTATCTAGTGTCAAATGCATGTTTTATCAAAAGATTCTTTATGACAGAGATAGCTGTATATCTGATCTCATAATTGTCTTGAAGAGCAATGGAGGTTTCCCTCAGAAGCAGACCAACCAAGAAGTGATGCTTGCAATACTCATCTGATAAACTGTATTCAAGATTTGAATCTGCAGTACAATGAAATTTAAAACTCATTTATAAAAATATTCAAAAATCACTTTAACATTAAAGTATTATATTACTTAGTAATATGTGATCATGCTAGCAAGAGCTATATTTTTATTATAAACAAATATGAACAATTCTTTTATCATATAGAATAAGCATGCAAAATTTTACAAGATACAAGCACTCATCATTGGGGCCAGATGATAGCCTTAATGACAATTTCAGTTGGTAAAGTAGTTCCTAGAATTCTTTTTTTTTCTAGATGCTTTTCAAATCTTAGGATAAAACCTAGAATGAAAGAATACTAGATTTGGCAATGTTTTAACACATTTCTTCGTATCTGAAGAGATTTAGTTACACCTTAAAAATGGAGTAATTCTAAACAACACTTGATTCACTCATCTGTTTATATTTGTGAAGCAGAAAGAGAAACTAGACAATTGCATCGTTTTAACAGTATAAACTATCAAATGTTTTACTAAATGTTACATATTGGTCCCAATACAATGGGGTACAAGAATGGTAAGAAAAACATCCTCATCTCACTCAAATTCATTATGCAAACACAAATCTTTTATTTCATAAAATTACCATTTCCAGCTATTTTCTTCACTTCCTCTTAGATCCTCCATCCACTTTAAATCCCAGCTGCTAATATCCTGGTTGGGACTTGCCTTATAACTACTCAGAAGGAATTGTGACCAAGTACAATCATTTCTACAGGAAACTTCTGCTATCTTTATTTCCTTTCCCCTACCCTTTAATTTTAGTGAGGCCACAAAGCTGAAGGATATGTTTTCTGTTTCTTTTCTAGTCTCTTTAAAACTTAACAGGATGCTATATATTCAACTAGGATTTAATAAATGCTAAATCAGATTTAATCCTAAATCCTCACCCCTTCCTTTCCCTGAATTCCTCAAGCTATCAATAAATGATGGGGGAAGTATCTGAGCTATACATGCTCAGACTCTATTATAATAAGGGAATGGTTGAATAGGAGTGGTCGGGTTTTTAACTATTTTTCTCCATTTTCACTGGCAGCCATTCAATCACTAAAACCACTGCTCAGCAGTGGCCTTTACTCCCCAAGAGACCAAGACAGCTGATGTTCTTTCAGCCATTGGTCATAGTCTTTTGTGAATCACAATCACTTTCTATGCACAAGGGTCAGTACAGACTAACTCAGGTTGTCTTATCTGGGTCGACTGTACAATGGCAGTAAGGTTTTTTTCACTTGAGGGATTTGAATAAAACCAATAAGGTAGTTTCATCCACACCTTAAAAACTGTGGCCAAGAAGTCATTAAACAGGGTCAGAGAGAAGGGAGGTGAGCTTGGGAGAGATGACATACACTTAAAAAAAAAGATACTCATCAGTCCCCAAGCTGGTGTGGGCCAAAACATGTTTTCTGAGGATGGTGTTTTAAAGTTGATGCTTCTAGCAATCAATATTGAAGCTTATTTTTTTCCTTTTTTCAAAAAAAATAATTTTATTGGAGCATAGGTTGCTTTACAACATTGTGTTAGTTTCTGCTGTACACCAAAGTGAATCAGCTATAGGTATACATAGAGCCCCTGTTTTGTATTTCCTTCCCATTTAGGTCACCACAGAGCACTGAGCAGTGTTCCCTGAGGTTCTCATTAGTTATCTATTTTCTACATAGTATCAATAGTGTGCATGTTTACACTGGAGTATTACTCAAGCTGGTTTTCAGAGTTATCAAATACACTGCCTCCTAGCTTTTCTGGATGCATTAAACAAAGCCTCATCTTGGCTAGGGAGGATTTGAAAAGCAAACAAGGCCCCCATCCATCTTAGCCATTCATGAAATCAATTGTTTTTAAAAACAGCAAACTACTTTAGAGTGAACCGAGTTAAACCTACCTACTGAAGTCAAACGGTCCACCGCAAATGAAAAAAAATCTAATTAATATATGAAAAGAAAAGGGACAAATAAAAAACATAGTAACATAAGAATAGTGCTACACAACAAAGCATTCAATAAAACTAGCAATGGAGATAATTGAAGGCATTTCATAAATTTAATACATACATATAACTATTTTATTCTGCTTTTATAATTCTCTGTTGAGGCTCCATTAAGCAGAAATGCATTTATATGTCTTTTTCAAAATTCAGTCTCATCTAAGAATCCAAATAGTACTACAGAGAGCAATTTTATTAGTATCTGATGTCTGTGCTTAAGCAGCAATCTATGTAACACACTGAATCTCTTCACACTATGAATAAAACCACTGACACTATGAAGGAAATGCAGAGTACCATTAACGAACTGTTAATGTTCTTCAGATAGCAACAATTCTGAGATTACCTCCAGAATCACTGGTTTAACTAGAAAATATTATACTATACTAGCACTAGCAAAAAAAAAAAAATGAAAACACAATTCCAAAAGATGAAAAACACAAATACATACCTTGAACTCGCTGAAGTTTAGGTTTGGCAAAAGCCATTGGCAAATTCAGAGGAATGTAATGTTCATGATTGCAAATTGTTTGCAGAAATTCAAACTTGTATTCAGCCAGAACCTAAGCACAAAGAAATTATACATAAACTCCTATATAGTAGGCATTTACTATTTTAATAATTTAAAATATTAAATTTTAATGGGCTTCCCAGGTGGCACTAGTGGTAAAGAACCTGCCTGCCAATGCAGGAGACACAAGAGACATGGGTTCGATCCCTGGATTGGGAAGATCCCTTGGAGGAGGAAATGGCAACCTACTTCAGTATTCTTGTCTGGAGAATCCCATGGACAGAGGAGCCTGGTGGGCTATAGTTCATAGGATAGCAAAGAGATGGACATGACTGAGCAACTGAGCACACACATTCTAAAATAATTAAATACAGAGCATTAATTTTCAAAACAGAAGTGTTTAGTATTTTAGGTATACCTTGAAATGTGACCTGTGCAGTAGAGAGTCAACATTGCAGGCTCAAGACTGCTCTCCTTAAAAAGGCCTGCTTGTAAGGTTGGTCATTGGCAGGCAATTGGGAAATTGGATTTTTTTTTAATTATATAAGTTTCAGATACACAACATCATAATTTGACATCTGTATACAGTACAACGTGATCACCACCACAAGCCTAGTCACCATCCATCATCACGGAACAGTTCACACCTCCTTCACCATTGTGCCCACCCCCGCCCCAGACTCTTCCCTTCTGGTAACCACTAATCTGTTCTCGGTATCTATGAGTTTGTTTTTTATTTTTTCATTCACTTCTTTTTTTAGACTCCACATATGAGTGAAATCATATGGTATTTGTCTGAGTTATTTCACTTAGCATAATACCTTTAAGGTCTGTCCACATTGTAAAATAGCAGGATTCCAGCGTTTTTACATCTGAGTAGTATTCTGTTATACATATATCCACTGATGGACATTTAGGCTACTTCCATATCTTGGCTACTATAAATAATGCCACAGTAAAATAAACATAGGGGTGCATATAATTTTGAATTAGTGTTTTCATGTTCTTTGAATAGATACCCAGAAGTGGGAAAGTTGGGTCATACGGTAGTTCTATTCTTAATTTTTCAGGAATCTCCATACTGTTTTACATTGTGGCTGTGCCAATTAACAGCCCCACAGTGTACAAGGGTTCCAATTTTTCCACATCCTCTCCAACCAACATTTCTTTCTTCTTTTCAATAATAGCTACTCTAACAGTTTGTGAGGTGCTATCTCATTGTGAGATAGCATTTTGATTTGCATTTCCCTAACGATCAGTGATGTTGAACATCTTTCCAAGTGCTGTTGGCCATCTTTATGTCTTCTTTAGAAAAATGTCTATTCAGATCTTCTTCCCATTTTTAAATCAGGTGGTTTTTGTTGTTGAGTTGTATTACTCCATGATGGATATATGATTTGCAAATATCTTCTCCTATTCAGTAGGTTGCCCTTTCCTTTTGATGATTTCCATCACTGTGTGGAAGTTTTTTGGTTTGATGTAGTCCCATTTGCTTATTTTTGCTTTTATTTCCCTTGCCTTTGGAGTCAGATCCACAAAAGCACCTCTAAGATGGATGTCAGTGAGGCTATTACCTACATTTTCTTGTAGAAATTTTATGATTTCAGGTCTTACATTCAAGTCTTTACTGCATTTTGAGTAAATTTTTCTTTAGGATGTAATATAATGGTGTAGTTTCATTCTTTTGCATGTGGCTGTCCAGTTTTCCCAATGTCATTTATTGAAGAGACTTTTCCTCCATTGTATGTTCTTTGCTCCTTTGTTGTGTATGTGTGGGTATGGCTTTCCTGGTGGCTCAGATGGTAAAAAATCTGCCTGCAATGCAGGAGACCTGGGTTCAATCCCTGGGTTGGAAAGATCCTCTGGAGAAGGGCATGGCAACCCACTCTAGTATCCTTGCCTGGGGAATGCCCATGGACAGAGAAGCCTGGGGGGATGCAGTCCATGGGGTTGCAAAGAGTCAGACACGAGTGAGCGACTTAGCACATGCATATGTGTAGGTCTATCTCTGGGTTCTCAGTTTTGTTCTGTTGATCTGTGTATCCGTTTTTATGCCAGTACCATGCTGTCTTGATTAATATATCTTTAGTATAGCTTGAAATCAGTGAGCATGAAACCTCTAGTTTTGTTCTTCCTATTTTTGGCCATTCAGCATCTTTTGTGGTTTCATACCAATTTTAGAATTATTTGTTCTATTAATAGTTCTGTGAAATATGCCACTGGAATTTTGATAGGGAATACACTGAATCTGTAAACCTCTTTGGGTAGTACGAGCATTTTAACAATATTAATTCATCCAATCCAAGAATATGGAATATTTCCATTTATTTGTGACTTCTTCAGTTTCTTTCATAAATGTCTTGTAGTTTCAGTGTACAGGTCTTTCACCTCCTTGGTTAAATTTATTCCCAGGTATTTTACTGGTTTGGATGCAATTGTAAATGGAATTGTTTTCTTAATTTTGTTGGTAGTTTGTTATTAGTATATAGAAACATCACAGATTTCTGTATGCTGATTTTGTATCATACAACATTACTGAATCATTTATTAGTTTGAACAGAGTTTTGGTGTAGTCTTTAGGGTTTTCAATATATATTATCACGTCATCTGCAACTAGTGACAGTTTTACTTCCTCCTTTCCAATTTGAATGCCCTCTCATTCTTTTTCTTGACTAATTTCAGTGGCTAGCACTTCCAATACTATGTTGAATAAAAGTGGTGAGAGTGGGCATGCTTGTCTTACTCCTGATCTTAGAGGAAAAGAGCTGTTTTTCACTGTTGAATATGATGCTAGCTGTGGGTTTATCATATATGGACTTTATTATGTTGATATATGTTCCCTCTAGACCCATTGTTGAGAGAGTCTCTTATCATAAATGGATGTCAAATTTTGTCAAAAGTGTTTTAAGCATCTAAATTTCTTTGTACTTCTGAAGGAGTTTGAAAATACAACTAAAGGTATATATATAGCATATTCCAGGAACACACACATTACATCTATTAAGATGATCGTATTATTTTCACCCTTCATTTTATTAATGTGATGAATCAGATTGATTTGTGGATGATGAACCATCATTGTATCCCTGAAATAAATCCAACTTGACCGTGTTATGTCATACTTTTAATGTATTATTGCATTCAATTTGCTAATATTTTGTTGAGGATTTTTCCATATTCATTAAGGATATTGGCATATGATTTTCTTTTTTGTGGTGTGGGAAATTTTATCTTGATACAAACATTCCCTACAAGGTAAGGTTGTACCTTCTGTGCCAGCCTGTTCAGCACCCAACAATGTGATTTATGGTGAACATCTGCTTCCCTGTCTTTCCTTTCCAAGACTCTAGAATTATGACCAGCCTCCAATACATAACTAGCCCCAACAAAAATCCTAAGTTCTGAGTCTCAAACAGGCTTCCCTAAAGAGAAATATTGCACACAGTGTGGCTCAATTTTCACTGCTGGAGAGAGGATGTGCTCTGTGTGCCCCTTAACAGGAGGGAGGGTGCTCAGGAAGCCTGCACAGAGATTGCCAAGGACTCCACTTAATGTCTTTCCCCCTATTGATCCAGCTGAGCATCCTTACTGTGTCACTGTAATGAATCTTAGCCATGACTATGACTATGTGGGACCCTCAAAACCCTATCCATTATTCTCTGCTTTGAGGTTCAACTACACTCAAAGCACCTATAAGAAAACAGCAGCTCCAAATCCTCCAGAGGAGAATACAGGTCACCCTTGGTCTCACACTCTAATGTTTGACACCCACTATAGTTATGACCTTGTAACTTACCTTAGGATCTTTGGGGCTGAATCCAGATATATAGTCATTTATCAAATTGAAAACAAATCCTCTATCCATTAGGGTCAGACAGCGCTATAGGAACCAAATCAAAATGAACAGTTAGTTACCTAATTCTAAGTCTGTCAAGTTTTCAAAATTCAACACATTTAAAATTTTTTTCACATTAAGGGGATGACATTCTCACTTTTACAGATAACAGAAAAACTTTCAAAGATTTACACGACCTTAAAGAGATAAAGAGAAAATGACTTATCATTGGAATTGGGACTCAACTGTGTTATTTTGAAAATAAGATATATATATATATAACATCTTATTTTGAAAATAAGATATATATTTTCTTATATATATGATAAATATTTTAAATATATATACATATACACATATATACACATTCAAATACATACATGCATATATATACATATACATATATATGTACTCTATTTAGCTATACTGCCTCATTTTGGTTCATTCTCAAAGCTCAAAGTGAACTATAGGGTGGTCAGTCAGCTATTGAAAAGGGGGCTTGCCTATGTGAACATTTCAGGCCAAAAGGGAAGTTTTTCTTTAGGTTCTGTGAAGTCTTGGCTTACAAAACATTCTTCTTGTGTGATAGCCATACTAGTTATTCATATTTTCCTGCCATCACTCTCCTAGTTAAGGCTTTCATTACCTTGCAACTGCAGAACTGCAGTTATCCTCCTAACCTGTCTTCCTGCCACTAATCTTTCCATCCAACTGCTTCCAGATTAATCTGTAAGTCTTAGCCCTAATCATGTCACCTTTCTTCCCAAAAGCTTTCAATAGTTCCCTGTTGGCTCTAATATAATTTCAAACTCCTCAGCTTGGCATTCAGGGAAACCACAGTCTTGTCCCAACCTTCTTTTTCCCATTTTATCTATTTATTATCCCCTCAAGATGCACTGTGCATTCCCATTTCTGAGTTACTGCTCATACCAGGTCTAGCTAGCAATTCTATCACTACTTCTACAGAATCCTGCCCATTCTTCAGTGATGAAGCCCATCTTCGATGAAGCCCATCTTCAATGAAGCCCACCTTCATTAATCTACAGGGCCCTTGAAACACTTTATAGTAGCTTATATCTTACTTATTATTTTGCTCTTCTCACCTAAAGAGGATAACATGTTGTTTACGTTCCCCATGGTACCCAGAACATTCCTGGGAAATAGAAGGAACTCAATATTTTATTAACTAGCTGTTTGCATCTTGTCACCTCTCCTTTCAACTTTCCCTGCCTCATCACCTCTCACCTGGATTAATGAGATAGGCTTCTATTTACCACTCATTCAAGATCACTTTGACGATCTACTGGGTTTGAGACAATATATTTACATTCTAGAGAAATACAAAGGCAAATAAATAACCCATGGTCTTTAGTCTTGTCCAATGGTAAAGACAAATAAATAATGAAAATACAGCACAATAAAAAGTTCCAGAAGTGTGGACAGGACGGGTAAACAACAGCAGAGGTGATCAGCCCTATGCGGGAAGGTTAGGGAAGAGCTGAGCCTAAAAGATGAATGGACTCTGCCAGGCAGACAAGGGGGATGGACTAGTCTTCAAACTGGTTGCCTTAACTCTGGCTTTTTCCTCACTTCTTTCAAAGGCTTTGGTAGATAGCTCCATGGTATTCAGCTCAAAATCTAGATTCCTCAGCCTGACATTAGTGGCCTTTCATCATTTGGCATCAGATGGCCTTTCCACCTCTGCCTCCAGACAACCTAAATTCTGCACGACTTTCTTGCTCATCCCAAAACAATTCTTGAACACACATATCTCATCTCTGCTCATGAATCCTCTACCTACAACACTCTCATCCCTGTCTCGGGGAACTGTTCTTCTAGTCTCTGTTCATACTACCTGGTCATAATCCACCCCCCCTTTCTTGTTTTCCTATTGTATTTTGTTGTTTATATTTTCAGTATAATAGTCATCACACTTTATCATGTATATGTATTGGAATATAATTACAGAGACAGCCTCTCTCATCTCTGGACCCTCACATAGAAGACAGACAAATGTTTGTTGACTTATAATGAAGTCAATACTGCTATTAAATCAACTATGTTCTACTCCCTAACATAGCAAATTTCAAGTTTTAACTCCATGAAAGAAACAGATCTTATATTTCAGATAGTCTCACCTTTATTTTAAAAAGATATGTGGTTGGTTTTTAATACACAAAAGGGCTCATGTAATAGTGTTAAAACTTTATTTTAGTTCTGGCAAAGAGAGGTATTACATCAGAAAATCACACTCTGGAGATCTGAAACCTAGTGTGAATTTTTAATAAAAAACAAGGGTATGTTAGATATTAAAATTGCTTGGCTAGATTATTGACTGCGAGGTTCTTAAAATAAGGTTGAGACAAGATGAAGGGCTCTGAGAAGATGGGGAGTAGAAAGAAGTAAGAACTAAGTGCATTACAAATCTAGGCCCCTTCTCTGCAATAAATCAAATATCGCTATTACCCACTTTCTAGAACTATCGCATTCCAGCATTGCCCCTTACATACTGAGAATGACAAAACAGCACAGTGAGAATGTACTCTCGTTCATAAGTGTAACAGCTTCTGGTATTTCTCAAAATAATCTTACTGGCCTAAATTAACAATTTTCATTTACATGTATTAGCAACGAGTAGATGGTGATTATATTAGCAACGTGTAGAATTTGCTTTTAGTTCAAGAGTTACAAACTCAAAGGCCAACAGGATCAGAGAGATGATTTTAAATGTATAGAGTGTCAGGGGTTCTATTAAGGAGTGGTGCAGACCATGGCAACCTAGAAGGTAAATGCCCCACCTAAAGGCACTCAAATGAATATATTTGAAAAACAGCATGCAAAAGCAGCAAGATGTTCCTTCTGGCTAAGCCTCCTGTGTGGGACCTCTGATTTAATTAATTAGCCATTGGAGGTGGGGAATCAAACATGGTTATTTAACTAAACTGATGGATTAATTCAATCAATAGTTCCTCCAGCAGCCCAGCCAAGTCTCTAGAAAGTGGGTAATTTTTTTCCTTTGGCTTTAAAGACCATACTGGTGAAGAATAATTCCTTACCATGATCTGGATGCCTTTAACTCACCTTCAAGAAGCTAGCCAAACTATAATTGACATTTCTGGACTCATCTGGAATCTCTGCATAGCGAATAGTCACGTGGGGAATTATTGCAAGAAGCAGTGAATGTAAGACATGATGATATGCCTCAGAAAACCTCTGGCCTCTTGGAAGCTTCAATTAAATTGGCATAGAAAAAAAAAGAGTTGTGAAAGGTCTAAATCAGTGTTTTATTTTCAAACACATACTGTATGTAAATGTGTTTTTAACTGGAGTATACTTTTTCTCCCAAATTAAAAAAGACATGGCTAGTTAAATATATACTTTAGATCATTATAGCACCTATCTGGACCTGTAATATTATAACTGACTGAAATCATGAACAAGAGTCGGGTCATTCTGACCCAACTTTGGAATTGTGCTCCTGAGATACAGACACACCGTTTTTCATTCCATCTTTTTCCTGACACACAAAGTAAACATGTATCCATGCATTTTAATTTCAGTAAATCTGTTCTGTGGAAATATTGATAAAAATGTAAATATGAAGTGATTATTTTTTACTTCACAAGGTCTTAGCTTTCAATGCCTATAGCTAAAATTTCTTTGTACTTCTGAAGGAGTTTGAAAACACAACTAAAGGTATATATACAGCATACTCCAGGAACACACACATTACATAAAGAGATTTTGGTTTTTGTCTTTTTTTACATAAAATATTTTTAACTTTGTACATGCCTTCAATCTTTCTAAAAGAATAGTTCTTTCTGATTTGGTACGTGTTCTCCTTCCTAATGAATATTTTTGACATTGACATTTTAAAACCACAAGACAAAGGGAAAGCTTCAAAGATAATGTACTTAATATGGCAAATACCTCACAGGGAAGAATCTATGTGGTGAGCCTCTGAAGCTGAGACTTTGAAAACATATGAACACCTTTGTTTTTTTTTTTTTTAAAGAAAAACTGAAAAAAGCTACAGACTGAGAGTCCTTAAAATATAAAAGAGGATTTGCATGTCATGGCTACCCATGAATAAGATTAGCCTTCTTTGTCTATGTTAAATATTATTCTTGAGCCTACTTACCTTAATTTTATTCTCTTCCAGCAAGTATGTGGCCATAGACTTTGCAATAATTTCAAAGAAAAACCATGAGTACTAAAATAAACAAATAAATACAAATCAATCTTTAATTGTTACCCAAATTCCTGAAGCTTATAAAAGGCTGACAAATCACTATGGATTTTGTCTCTGAACTTTAATAACATTTTAAAGTGATCGCTACTGACTATCCAAGTCCCTAGAATATCTTCAAATTGTGTTGGCAAAAAGGTAATAGTATGCCTCAGAGCCAGCTGGTGATGTACAAAGGATATTTGGTGGAGAGGGGTATTTTATCACTGACACTGCTTTGATTTGCCTAAATGTGGTGATAAGAACAAACCAACTTTTAGTTTACTTTATTGCTGTTTTTAAATTCTCTATGGACAATGAATCATATTAGAGCCTGCACCCAGTGAGGGACCCAACCCTGCCCTTCGTACGACACTGAGGCCAGCCCAAGTAGCAGAGGTGTTTGTGTAAGGAGAATTTGAAGGGTATAGGGAAGTCTCAAGCAGATATCTGGTGGTTCAAATGGTAAAGAATCTGCCTCCAATGCAGGAGACTCAGGTTTGATCCCTGGGTTGGGAAGATCCCCTGGGGAAGGAAATCGCAACCCACTGCAGTATTCTGGTCTGGAGAATCCCATGGACAGAGCAGCCTGGAGGGCTACAATCCATGGGGTTGCAGAGAGTTGGACACGACTGAGTGACTAACACCATTACTAACAGGAATAGTAAAAATTATGACAATAAGAACCACCACCATTTGAGTGAGTGCCTACTATGTGCCAGAAACAACATGTGAGATGTTTTACCTGTATTTCAGAAATGAGAAAGTGGATGCTCAGAACTGCTAACTGATGAATACAGCATTCTCACCCAGATCTATACCCTCCAAAATTCTAGTATGCATTTGACTGAGAGCAAGGGGTAGGTGGGGAAGGTGAAGGGAATGAAGGATTTCTGTGGAGAACTTGGGGGAAAAGGATGCATAGGCAAAGTGCTGGTGAAAGAGGGAGTCACTTGAGGAAATGATGACAGACTAGACCTGGAATGGGAGGGTATCAAGCAAGCATGTCTCTGTGTCCTTACCTTTAGCAATTTGTTTATTGCTAAAAAGTCTGCAGACTGTTTCAATATCGCTATCATTGTAGTCGCAAGAGTTTCATGTATCAGCTGGGCCTGAGGAGCACTGGGTTTTTCAGGTCGGAAGCTATACTATAATCAAAGAGAATGAACCATAAGACCAAATTCTCTCATAAGACAAAATGCTCAGAAAGAAAGCTTACTCCACAAACCTTAATGAAGGATCTTAAATAATTATCCAAGCCTTCTTCATGGCACTTTGATACGATATGTAAGAGAACCCTGAAACAACATTCACAAAAGTCAGCACGTCAGACCACAATGAAACACTATAGTTTGATTGTTAGATAAAACCATCATATCTAACCCTTAAAAACACCTAATACTGTCTAAATAATGAAAGTGTTAAATGGCATCTTAGTTTGGATCCAACAAAGATTTCAGCATGTAACATGTTCAGGGCTTTGTAAAATACATTTCTTGGTTCCAAAGAAGGATGTTTTATTTTGGCAACCAAGATATTTCTTTTCATCTCCTTTCTAAATCACATTTGAAGTACGTTCATAGCTACCATATAGTAAAAAGCCTTCAGTAAGGTAAATATTGAGATCCCCTCTAGTAAAAATCAAAGGAAAAGAATAGGAAAAATTGTTAAGCATGTCAACAGATGGGGGGAAGGGAAGGGAGAGACAGAGCAGGTGTAATGAGATGAACTAAAATGGGAAGCAAATCTAAGATTCATAGAAAGTTTTAAAGTTATGAAGCCAGCAGGGGTTCTGCGAGTTTAGCATGCATCAGAAATACCTGGAGGGCAGAGTGCTCACCCCTCTCCTAGAGTTTCTGATTTTTTAGGTCTGGGGTGAAGTTCCATGATTAGCATTTTTAATAAGCTTCCAAGTGTATTGATGCTGCTGGTCTGGGAATCACATTTTTTGAAAACCACTGGACTAGAATAATGCTTCTTAAATTAGCAACCAGACTATCCCCAATAGCAGAGAAGAGCAAACAGTATGCGGGTGTGTGGAGCCTGAACCCTGAGGCTCCAGAGACACTGTGGCAACAGCAGAAGCAGCAAAGCCAGAAACACCCAGCAGTGAGCTTATAATTTTTTTAAAACCCCTGTTTTATTTTCAAAAATTAAGTGCATTTTGCATCCTACTCTACAATATATCCCTGTTTGTTTTCCTATAAAAAGAACACTCTTATTCTTTCGAGTAAAAACTAATGGCCTAGGGCCACTCTGTCCAATGTGAGAGCTGCTAGTCACAAGTGGTGATGTAAACAAATTAAAATTAACTACTATGAAAAATTCCGATCCTCAGTTACACATTTCAAGAGTTCAACAACTAAATGTGACTAATGGCTACCATATTGGGCAGTACAGGTATAGAACATTTCCATGACTGAAGAAAGTTCTATCGGACAATACTGGTCAAGGGCGTGATTCTCAAATTCCATTGCATTAGGGCATCACTGTGGAAACTTAAAAAAAAAAAAAAAAAAAACAACCAATGCTGAGTTCCACCCTCAGAGATTCAGGTTTAACTGGTATGATGTATGGTCTGGGAACAGATATTTTAAAAAGCTTCCCAGGTTGCTCTAACATGCAGCAGTTTTAGAGCCCCTGGTTGAGGAAAACACAGTAAACTTATCCTGTGGTTTCTGGTACCGTCTATCCCTAGGGATGTGAGTCCCTCAGTCCGAGAAGAAAGAAACTAGAGGTAAGTTATATTAGGTTTCTGCCTTTGGGGTTCTCATTTGGAAGACAAATGAAGAAATGCAAAAGGAAACAAAAGTTGATTCTTCACATTGTAACACCGAAACTCACATGGTGCAGTTGAAAGGAACGTCATCTTCATGGGTCATGTTTGTGAGAACTTGGAAGAGTTGCATAAGAATTACAGGTAGAAACTGTATCATGACTTGGATCTCCATGGCATGCAAACACTAAAATAAGTCATTATTAGTTATGAAAATCAAAGTATGATCAAACTTGCAAAGGTGAAACAACCAAAAATTAAGTAATGATAAATACATTCACTAGAATATAAACTCACTTTAAACACATGCTTCCAGGGATAGGGGACTTTGTCAATTACTTTATACACATCTCTATTTTGGCACTCAGATTTTGTTAGTTCCTTTAATATTAAATACTCTATTGAAGATAACAAGTATAACTGGGATCAACAGGTTTTAGAATAAAGGTGACTGACTCTTGATAAATCAACAACTGGGCTGGGGAGCAGGCATGTTTGGAGGTAGTGGAGACTGGCCTACCAGGCCCCAGCATTCATATGTTTTACAGGGAGAAGTGGGCCATCACTGTGCAGTGAGAACGGGACTCAATAAAGTGTATTTCTACGTATGGTTGGCTTTACACTGGTTCCATCCACAAACTGAGGCAGTTCTGCATTCTAACATCCTCATAATACATTTCTTCAAAGTGCTAACTAACACTCTACCTCTACTGATTGGCACATTAACATCAGAAAGAAGAAATATATTCGTGTATACAGAGAAATGATACAAGCAGCAAAATATTGGGTCGGCCAAAGAGCTCGTTTGGGTTTTTCTATACAGCTTATGGAGAAACCCGAACGATCTCTTGGCCAACCCAATAAGTAAAATGTCTTTCTTCTTCCTTCCCTCCTTCCTTCATTCACCCATTCATTCACTCACTCAGTCAACTGGCCAACCAAAAACCACCTCACTGAGCACCTTCTACACCAGTTCAATATTTAGTGCCCTGGGAAAGACAGAGATGGTCAGACAAGTCTGTATCCTAAGGAACACAGTATTCATCTTTCAGAGTGCCCCATGTTTCCATCCTTATGCTCACCCTCCCTTTTCAGGCCTCTCTCATCTCAACAGTGACCTCTTAGATTTCCAGGCAACTTCTCTTCAATCAGATGGCTAATGCAAGAAACTGAGCTTAGGGAACCTCTAGTCTTTCCTTCAGGTTTTTCCGAATGTTTTGCCCTCTCTTCTACCCTTATAGCCCTTTTTTCAGGGCTATAACTTATAACCAAAATAGTCCAGTAATTTTCCATTAACAGTAGGGCTATGTACAGTTTCTCCTCAACCTCAGTATATTTAACTCTCATTTCCAAAACTCAATCCTCCTCAAGTAGCGGTTACATCAGGCCACTTTCTGCCACCATCAAAAAATTTTTTGATGCCTCTCCATTAGCTAGGGCAGTGGTTCTCAATCAGAGACCCCTTTACTACCCCACCCCTCCAGGCCATCTAGCAATGTCCAGAGACATTTTCAGTTGTCACGACTGAGGAGGTGCTACCGACATCTAGTGGATAGGCCAGAAGTGCTTCTAAGCAACCTCCAATGCATAGGACTGTCCTTTACCACAAAGACCCATCCTGCCTCAAATGCCAATAGTGCCAAGTTGGAGGAAACCTGACCCAGGCTATTAAGTCTAAGTTACTTCAAACCCAACTTACATTTTCAGCCTTAACATTCACCATTCTTCATGAGGCCAAACTGGTGTCTTGACTGCTCTGCTCCTTGAAATTGTCAAATGCATGCCTACCTTTGTGCCTTTGTTCATATTTTTTTAGCAAAGTCCTAACCACCCTTCCCAGTCAAGTTCACCCCCCACTTTGGTGAAGCCATTCATGCACTCATACTGAATAAACGTATACCAAGTGGGCTTCCCTTGTGGCTCAGCGGGTAAAGAATCTGCCTGCAATGCAGGAGACCTGGGTTGGGAAGATTCCACCGGAGAAGGGAACTGCTACCCACTCCAGTATTCTGGCCTGGAGAATTCCATGGACTATACAGTCCACGGGGTTGCAAAGAGTTGGACATGAATGAACTTCCGATTGCCAAGCACATCAAATGGACGTGGTTCCTATCATCAAGCAGTTCACAGACGATGGAAGGAAAACACATGGAACCGAATCACTGTGACACAAACAGTAAACAGTACACAGTAAACGCACAGAAGAAGAAGCAACTGTGTCTGCAAGTGAGGAGGGAATGTCACACACTTCAGAGGACAGAGGTTCTAAGGTTCAAGGTTAAGTAGGATCACATCAGGTAGAAAAAAGAGAGATGGGCATTCCTTGCAGAAGTGGTCTCCCTGTACCAGTAGTTTCTCTACACAGAATTTGTTCTCTACCCAGCAGCCAGAGGGCTCTTTTCGAAAGGCAAGTTCAACAATGCCATTTCCCTCTATTACAAACAAAGCCAACTGCCAAGAACAAAAAGCTATGAAGGGTTCCCCATCCTCCACTCATCTGGGGCCATCGCCTGCTCCTCGCTGCTCAGTGTGCTCCAGCTATGCTGTCTTTGCTTTTTTTTCCTATCTTTCACACATCTCATTGCAAGGTGTTTACACCTGCTGCAATAGTCTGTCATCCTTTTACACAGTTTTATCATCTATGGCTGTCTTCCCCTCATCAGTTCTTTTCAGCTTGAAATGTCTTCAACTCCTCAGACAGGTCTTCCCTGACAACTCCATCTTGACTGCACTCCTGGTCACATTAGAGCCCATTCAGTTCAGTTCAGTGACTCAGTCACGTCCGACTCTTTGCAACCCCATGAACCGCAGCATGCCAGGCCTCCCTGTCCATCACCAACTCCCGGAGTTTACCCGTACTCATGTCCATTAAGTCGGTGATGCCATCTAACCATCTCATCCTCTGTTATCCCCTTCTCCTCCTGCCTTCAATCTTTCCCAACATCAGGGTCTTTTCAAATGAGTCAGCTCTTCGCATCAGGTGGCCAAAACACTGGAGTTTCAGCTTCAACATCAGTCCTTCCAATGAACACTCAGGACTGATTTCCTTTAGGATGGACTGGTTGGATCTCCTTGCAGTCCAAGGGACTCTCAAGAGTCTTCTGCAACACCACAGTTCAAAAGCATCAATTCTTTGGCACTCAGCTTTCTTTATAGTCCAACTCTCACATCCATACATGACCACTGGAAAAACCATAGCCTTGACTAGACGAACCTTTGTTGACAAAGTAATGTCTCTACTTTTTAATAAGCTGTCTAGGTTGGTCATAACTTTCCTTCCAAGGAGTAAGCGTCTTTTAATTTCATGGCTGCAACCACCATCTGCAGTGATTTTGGAGCCCAAAAAAGTAAAGTCAGCCACTGTTTCCACTGTTTCCCTGTCTATTTGCCATGAAGTGATGGGACTGGATGACATGATCTTAGTTTTCTGAATGTTGAGCTTTAACCTGTTCTATTTTCTTCACAGTACTCATCCCTATCTAATGGGACTTCTTTATAATCTCTCTACCCTAACTGGAGTAGGTATGTTGTCTGAATTATCCCAATTATATTCTCAGCATCCAGTACAATATCTGGCCCCACAGTAGGTACTCAATAATTATTTGGGGGATGACTGAATAAATGAATAAATGAAGGAATCAAAGGGATAAAGATGGGAACCCTCTAGTCTCAGTGGTTCCACAGTTTTGTGAACTCTGAGCATTTATATCCTGTATCATGCATTTGACATTTAATTACATATTGCTTTGGACGATCATTTGTACTACTGACTTATATTGTCATCTGACTTAAATGGGCCCCTCTCAACTGGTCATAAGATCCCTATGGAAAATAGCCTAAGTTATTCTTCTTTGCAAGCCACACAGCATCTAGGAAAATACTGAACACTTAATAAGCTCAGCATGTGGATGGTTAGATGAAGTGATTAAACAATGTCATTTACAAGGACAAGAGATTGCAAGGTTTGATAAAAAGTACACGGGGCTAGGAGTCAAAAGACCCATCAAAAGACATGCTCGGCTCTGATCTCCTACTAACCAGCTGAATAACCACTGGTAAATCACTGTCCTCAGGCCTCAGTGTCCTCATCTGTAAAAAAAAAAAAATCCCTAAAGATCCCTTTTAGCACTGACATTCCATACAGGAGTTTGGCGCTTTCTATAATCACATGGCATTTCATTCATTACCACTAGAGGGTGAGCATAGGTCACAGAAATAACAAAATCCACACCCTTAAAAACACAAATATGAATACCTTTCTTCCCCCTCCATTCTAAGAATATCAATACAAGAAATTTAATTTTGTTAAAACTTTTACAAAGCTTCCCCAGTGGAAGAATAAAGCCACGGATCTGAGTAGACAAGGCATTCACATATAGAGAGGGATTCTAGACATTACCCAAGATAAGGACTTGAAATTAGATGACTTACTGTACTTCTTAATGCTAATTAAGAATAAAAGCCACCATTTATCAGCTACCTGCCTGATTCTACCTTTGCAACAATCTATTTTCTGTATGGTAAGCAGGATGATTCTTTAAAAGCCACAGTGACATTACATCACACTCCTTTGTTCACAGCTTCCCATCTCATCTCAGCTTATGAAGCCCTACCGGACCAGTAACCCAGCTATCTTTTCCAATGGGGCGGCCTATCCTTGCATGTGCCAGCCACACTGGAACTCCTCCTGTTTCTGGAACACACCAAGCAAGCTCCTTGGGGCCTCTGCACTTGCTGTTCCCAGCCCTTGCCCAGAATTCCACATGGCTGGCACCCTCCTTTCCTTTAGGTCTCTTTACTGGAGAGCTCCTCATTGACAATCTAAAAAAGAGATCCTTATCACTTCTTATTCCCCTTCCCTATTATTTTGGTTTTCTTTATAGTACTTATTACCAACTGACATAAGATGCACAGTTGACCCTCCACCTCCACATATTTCACATCTGCAGATACGGAGAGCTGACTGCAAGGGACTTGAGCATCTCTGGTATCTAGGGAGGGTCCTGGAACCATGACTGCAGATGTAAATATTTATTCATTTATTTGTTTAGTGTCCATCTGTCTCCACAATAAAGTGAGCGCCTTGAAAATAGGGATATTGTCTGTTTTCTTCACTTATCCTCCCCATGTTTAGAATGAAGCCTGGCCCACAGGAGGTACTCAAGAAAAAAGTGTGGAATGAATACTACACAGCAGATGCCCTGTCTCACTGAGGCCTCACAATCACCATACAAGTGGGTGTTACTGTTATCTTTATGAGACAGAAGAAGAAACAAAGGCTTGGAGAAGTTAAGTAACTTGGTCAAGGTCAATCACAGAATTAACAAGTGACAGAGCTGGGGTACAAGCTCAGTTTGTGATTCCAGAACCCATACACGTGTTACCTCATTCACACTGCCTCTCTGAAAGAAATGAGTATTTTTGTTCATTTCATATCATTCTTTATTAACATATGTCGAAAGGGAAATCCTGTAGAGGACTTCATTTAAAATAAAAACTCCTCAGACTGGCCATGGCTGATCTACTGAAGGAGCAGCCAAGAGAAAAGCTATTGTCAGCTGGGTCTTATGACATGTGCTTTGTCCTACCATGTTAGGGCATCAGTGGAGTCTTGGAGTCTCAATACTTTTGATAAAATATGGCATTTCTTATGACTCCTATGCACCATGGAGCAACTAGGTTCTCTCTTATCAGCTGACCCTTTTGATACTCTTTCACCTACGGACCCAGGAACCATTTCATGTTTTATTCCAAGTAAAAGTGACTCCTTTTTCTCCACAGCATTCTCTACCTTTACTGGGCTGTCAGCAAGATGAGAAAAGACCTCGAAAAATCAATCTATGGACCCGAAACAAACATATTCATGAGATTTTTTTTTTTTAAGTATGCTGTTGAATTCTGGCTAAAACATTTTCTTCCTAATGCCGTGCTTCTGTTGTGTGCTTCTAAACAGCCACTTGATGGACAAGGACAGTAGAATGTGCTCTCTTGAGGATTTGCAGCCAAAAGTATTTTCAAGAATTCATTTTTTTTGGCCCTCCCACATCAAAAATATGGCAACCAAAAGACAAGAAAAACAACCCTTTCACAGAAAGCTGCTGTTCATTTACCTTTAAATATTTAATGAGCTCCCCGGGAACTTCTTTCGAGCCTGACTGAATCAGCTGGCAATGCTGGAAGAATTTGTGCACATGCAGATCCTGAAAACCAGATGGACACAGCCATATGAAATTTGATTCATTACCCACAAAACACAGGCTCTCCACCTCTACCACCCGTCCTCCCACCCAGAATCTTGCAAGCCTGTTTCCCTGGGTCTTCTAATGACCCGACTCAGCATCTACAGCTACCAACACACATGTTCCTCCTTGAGTCCCAGAGGCCTCTCAACCCACACACAAAACAGCAAACCAGGCCCATTCAGCATGCATCTCAGTGCAGCGGGTAGGCCACCATTTACGCCCAACTAGTCCAACATTTGTTTCCTTTTTTCAGTAGTGTCATCTCTGAAGTTGGGTCGCTTCTATATTTTAATGGAACAAGCAGGAAGAGAGGTCTGAACTGACAGGTGAAGAAAAGGGAGTCACCTGGCCCTGTGGTGGCCAGCGTCCAATGTCCTATGTGAAATCTATAGACACTGAATCTTTGGATAGCACAGACTGTCTCAGGAACCAGAATCAAGAAATTCTGGATGAATTGAGAAAGAAGAATTGACATATATACACAATCATGTGTAAAATAGATAGCTAGTGGGAAGCTGCCGTATAGCACAGGGAGCTCAGCTCTGTGCTCTGTGATGACCTAGAGGGATGAGAGTTGGGGTGGGGGGGGGAGGCATGGAGGGAGGTCCAAGAGGAAGGGGATATGTGTATACATATAGCTGATTCAGGCTTCCCAAGTGGCGCCACTGCTAAATAATCCACCTACAATGCAGAAGATGTGAGAGACTTGGGTTCAATCCCTGGGTTGGGAAGATCCCCTGGAGGAGGGGATGGTAACCCATTCCAGTATTCTTGCCTGGAGAATCCCATGGACAGAGGAGCCTGGTGGGCTACAGCCCATAGAGTCGCAAAGAGTCGGACACAACTGAAGCAACTGAGAATGCATGCAGAGCTGATTCACGTTGTGGTACAGCAGAAACTATCACAACAATGTAAAAAAATTATCCTCCAATTTTAACAAAAGGGATTAAAGAGAAAAAAATGGAAGTCATATTTTGACCTGCTTCCTCTAATTATTATTTGTGGGACCTTCGGTAAATCTTTTAACCTGACTGAGCCCCTGTTTCTTTTCCTATAAAAGGATGGAATGTCCAAGGAAACCTGAGAGGGCTGTACCAAGGAGCGTGGACTTCACCTTCTCCATCCATGATTTTTCAAACGGTGCTTGAGGTGTCTCACAGATACTTGATTCTAATTTCAAGGATGCTGAGTCTAAGAGCAAACTGTAGTAGCTAATCCTGATCCACTGACTGCCAACTTCTGTGTTCAGCTCCAGTCTAACCATAAGAAAAACATCAGACTAATTCCAACAGAGGGGCATCCGCAAAGCACCAGTAGTCCTGAAAACTGACAAGGTCACCCAAAACAACGAAACACTCAGAACTTGTCACAGCCAAGAGCCTAAGGGAACGTGACAACTAAAAGTAACATGCCATCCTGGATAGAATCCTGAAACTGAAAAGGGGTACTAATAGGTAAAAACTAAGAAAATCTGAATAAAGGCCAGACTTCAGCTAATGATTATGCCTCAATACTGCTTCTAGAGTTGTAACAAGGGTGTCACACTCATGTTAAATGTTAACAGTAGAGGAAACTTGGTATAGGGCATATGGGAGGTGGCTGCACTATCCTCATAATTTTTCTGTAAATCTAAAACAGCTCAAATATATATATATATATGGTTTAAAAATGGTGATAATAGCCTCCATATTTTTTTCAGAGTTTTGGAAGACTCGAATCAGTCAATGGGAATAAAGGGATTTGGTCATTTGAGAAGAATTTAAAAATTTGAGCTATTATTAAGAATGGTGTTATTACTAATAAGAAAGTGTTTTAGGCCACAACTTCTCTAAGACTGTAGAAATGAATATAATCTATTTTAATCAAGAAAAAACTTAAGTATTAAAATTGACAAAATTCGGGGACTTCCCTCATGGTCCAGTGGTTAAGACTCCTCACTTCCAAAGTAGGAGGCATGGGTTTGATCCCTGGCCGGGGAACTAAGGTCCCACATGCCACATGGTGTGGCAAAAAAATTTGTTTGACAAATTCATGGGATGCAACTTACTTGAGTGTAAATGGTAGACTCTAAGTGGCTTTTGATCTTCAACAAAGGCTTTGCACCATCTACCCACTTAATATCCACATTCGATTGCTGGGAACAGAAAACATACATGTGAGTTTTTGTACCATAGCAAGGGACAGATGAGCAATATAGGCATTTCAACATTTTTCTCAGAAACAAATGTGCTAGCTTCAGACATAGGGTATTATTGGAGAAAATAACCTGCCTTTAGAATAAATGTATCCTAAATCATTTTGAAGTTCCCATCCTTTGCAGGCAGATACTTTTCCTAATGACAATAAAAATGACTATATAAAGGAATTTTTTTATCATGCACAAAATCATTTTGTGCCCAAGAGTCCCATTTTAAGTTACTGGAATCAACTGACATGAGGTTACTTTGTCAAACTATGATAGAAACTTCCCAACACACATTTTCCATACTTATCTTTGTTGTGGACCAGTATCAGCCCTCAAACCACACTCTGAGTAGCCACCAACCAAACCAAACCATTCAATATGCCAACAGTATTCTATTGTTTAAACATTTCATCGTATACGTAAAACTGAATCACTTTGCTGTACAGCAGAAATTAACATGACATCAAATCAACTATACTTCAATAACATTTTTTAAAAGAAGGGAAAAATAACATTTCATCATGATTTCTTCAACAAATACAGATATTTTCCTACCCTTCTGGATTCTGCGTCATTCAGATTCAAGTAGCCTGGGGGAAGATTGGCAGAAACTGGCAGCTGCTGCTCCAAAGTGATGATTCTACCATCCTTCAGTAAAGGTACCCAGGCAAAGCCAACTGCCAAGACAATAATCAACCATGAGAAATGAAATCGCAGATGCAATTAGCTACACAAATGTCTGGTCACTGGGGAGCAGGGTAGGGCTGGTGATGCTGCCAGGGGTTTGTATGTGAGAGTCTAGGTGTTGGGCATCCAAGTATTGGGGAAAAAATGAGTTTGGATGGCTTCCTAATCCTAGCCTGGCCACTAACAGGTTATTCACGCTACCTCCTTGACCATAACAATGGGAACAATAACACCCAGTTCTTCTATAGAACAGAGTGATTTAAAGACCAAAGTGAGCTGATATACCAAAACACTTGAAAGCTTTTAAAGTGCATCCATTTCATTATCTTGACATACTAGGGGAGCATTTTGGTAGACTTATTTTTTTCAAGATTCAGATGTCTCTTGTCCACCCTTACAGTCTCATATCTGAGACTATAATCAGACAGCAATCACCATGCTGCAAAATTTCTTCCAGCAACCCTAGGGTAAGTAAAGGACTATGGAAAATGAAGGTCACAAGTCAGGGTTATGTTCTATATTTATACACAGCAGTATTTGGTTGGGCAGTTTTCCTGATTACAGAAGGAAGAGAGGTAGCAAGAGAATACAGCCACAGCACAGTACTTACAACTGGAATCATTGAGAGATTTTCCTCTCCAGTCTCTACATTTCTTAACAGTTCTACCCCAAAGAGCCTCTTGGCTTCTTATTAGAAAACTCATCATGTTCTAAGCTAAAAAAGCCAGAGCCATCTGTGTTGCTCAAGTCAAGCGGTGTCAGTATTTCCATTATAGAGATTACTCTGGACTTCAAGTGTTTATAACTTAGCTGTAAAAAGGCTTGCTCTGAACTGAGTTCTGGCATGAGGGAGGGTGTTGGCTCGAGAGTACTTTTGAAAGCCACTGCTTTCTGATACTTTAAAATTCTTTGTGTGAGTGTGTGGGTGTGTGTGTGCGCACACACACGTGTGCGTGTGTTTACAGTGTGAACACAGAAGTCAACACAAATCTGGTTAGAATGTTTTCATTCACGTGTTTAATTTGGCAAAGCTTTAATTCTTAAAGAGACTGATACATTGCATTCTCCAAGTTGACTGAACGGCTTTCTCAGACGCCAAAACACGCCTGCAGGGCATCTTCACTAGTACAGCTTCAGAAATGCTTTACACAGGGCTTTTCTTTTAGAAAAAGCAGAGGAAAGTAACATGAGCAGAAGAACCATTCAAAAGGACTCTGTCAAAGTAGTTAAACTGAAAATTAGACAAATGACAAAAGGTTTCCAGTCCAGAAATCAGGAAAAGGAAAAGATATTTCTTGTTTTTCAGCAATATTTTTTCCTTACATAAAGTTTTATTGACATATAATTCAGATGCCTTACAATTAATCTATTTAAAGTATACAATTCAATGGTTCTTAGTATATTCACAAAGCTCTATATCTATTGCCACTACCTAATTCCAGAACTTTTTCATCACCCCCAAAAGGAACTCCATACCCCTCAGAAGTCACATTCTATTTCCCCTTCTTCAAGTCCCGGACAGCCACTGATCTACTTTCTGTCTCTATGGAATTGCTTGGGCAACATTTTTGCACTGCAAATCAATCAGAGCATGGCCAAGTGTGTCTCTCAGTCAAAACTCATCTAGAATGCTTGGAAGCTATATAAGGTACAATGTCAAGCACACACCATCTGCCTCAAAGGTGTGAAGCCACTTAAAGGATGGACAGTTGGAAGTGATGAGTGCTGGGGAGGAGTTTGGGATTAACAGATATACACTACTCTATATAAAATAGATTTTAAAAACTAGCACCTGCTGTATACAGCACAGGGAACTATGTCCAATACCCTGTAATAACCTATAATGGAAAAGAATCTGAAAAAGAATGGATATGTGTGTATATATACATATGTATGTATAACTGAGTCACTTTGCTGTACACCTGAAACCTTATAAATCAGTAATACTTCAAAAATAACTTCAATATATATATTTTAAAAACTGATGAGTAGCAAGAGAATAATCACCTCATGCTCTACTGAGCATCTTGCCCACTTCTGTCTACGATCTGGATAAGGCAACTGTTGTTTGTTTCTTCAGGAGGTACACTGTCATAGGTTCTCATTATTCTGCTAGATTTCTGCTCAACCTGCAAGGTCACTACCCTAAATGAACTGCAATTTCTATGGGGATCTAGAACATGACCGCACTATCCACAAAGGGACTCTCCTAATATTCAGTACTGCTGCCTGCTGGGCACCACTCAGATGTGTCACTAACACTGCAAACTCAACATCAGTCAAAACCCACCATTCCTAGGCACAACTCTGCTACTCGGCAATACCTTCTTTCCAGTTTTGAAACTTCAGTGCTAACTTTGAATCATCTCTCTAGAGGCCATTCACTTGCCAGGCCCAGTATATTACTCTGCAATTGTCTTTTCCTCCACCCTCACCTCCTGCCCCCCACCCACCTGCCACTTACAGCCCCACTGTGGCCCTCTTCCTCTCCTGAACTCCTGAAATAGCCCCCTAACTGGTGTTTCTTCCTTCCTTCCTTCTTCCTGCTCCACCTCACCTCACATTGCTGCCTGATTGGATTTCCTGCAAAACATCTCCTACTGGTGTTTATAACCCTCCAGTATTTCCTATTGGTAACAGAACAAAATCAAACCCACAACCTGGTATTCAGGGCCTTCCACCACCTGACTCTTCCTTTTCAATCTGGCCTCCTATGCTTCCCTCCCCAGTTCCCTGTGCTCCAGTGCTCCAGTGCTATGGAACTATTTGGGGTTCCCTGTCCAGACCCCTCAATACTCTGCCTCTGTACCAGCTATTCCTTCATCCTGGAATCCTCTCCCTTCCTGTCATGTCCTTGTCCTGTCATGTCCATGACTGCATTATCAAACTCTAGCCCACCCTTCAAGGCCTCACCCAAACACCATCTCCTCCTGGAAGCCTTCCCTGACTCCCCAGCCACTTGTCCTTCCACCAGTTGAACTGAACAATATTATGTGATGTCAGAGAATAACTCACTCTTCTCTGAGATCACATAGCACCAATTTTATTGGTAACTACTACTTTCTATCTTGTGTTATAAATGTCTACATAGATCTTGTTTCCCCCACTGGACCATGTGCTCACTGAAGATGAGATCTATGTTCGATGCTCCACTGTCTTCTCCTTACTACCTACTACAGTATCTAGTATATAATAGATAGGCAGACATATTTGCCAAGTGAATGAACAAATTTAAGATGGGTCCAGGCTAATGACACGGAAGCAGCCTGAATGCCCGTCAACAGAGGAATGGATAAAGAAGATGTAGCACATATATACGATGAAATATTACTCAGCCATCAAAAGGAATGAAGTTGTGCCATTTGCAGAGACATGGACAGACCTAGAGTGAACTAAGTCAAAAAGAGAAAAACAAATATCACATATTAACGCATACGTGTGGAATCTAGAAAAATGGTATAGAGGAATCTATTTGCAAAGCAGAAATAGAGACACAGATGTACAGAACAAACAAATGGACACCAAGGGTGGGAGGGGGTGGTGGGAAGAATTGGAAGATTGGGATTGACATATATATACTACCTTATATAAAATGGATTAACTAATGAAAATAGACTATATAGCACAGGAATCTCTATTCAATGCTCTGTGATGACAAAGAGGGGATATATGTATACATATAGCTGATTCACTTTGCTATACAATAGAAACTAGTGTAACATTGTAAAGCAACTAAACTCCACTAAAAATGTTTAAAAAAGAAAGAAAGAAAAAGATTGGCACAGGCTAACTTGGATTTGAATCCCAAAGCATGCTTACACTGACATAGTGGATATGGCATGGGCCATGTCCATAGGACCTGTGATATTCTCCCAAGGATGCTTCCCATTGCTCTATCTAAAGCCTTGAGGAATGAGACCACAACTGGGGCTTCACTATCAATGCTTATTCAAGTTTGTTAAATCTATCCTCTTCTCACTAGAATTCCAATCTCCCATGGGTTCAAAAATGCCCATGGCTCTGGGCTCACTTCCCTCTTCTCAATGAGTAGAGCTGGAAGATTCTGCTTGCTGGGCCATTCCACACAAAAGAAATAACAAAAATATAGCATCACAATATGGGTTTCTTTCTGAGAAGAGCAATATTACTTTATGTTGCCTACAGTAATCTAAGCACACTGGCAAGCATTTGGACATGACGTTGAGTAGAAATGATGATAAAATGAACATGTAATTCATATTTTAGCAAGGAAATTTTAACTCAGAAATGCACTTTTTGGTAAGGGGAAGTGGTCTGTAGCTCGATGAAAGAGGTTATATCCTAAGACAACTCCATTTCAAATAGCTCTAGAGAGAGAGATTTAAAGAATGCATGGATATATGTATACCTATAGCTGATTTACATTGTTGTACAGCAGAAATTGACACAACATTGTAAAGCAATTATACTCTAAAATTTTTTTTTAATTTTAAAAGATACACACTTATAGACAGATTAGATAGACATAGATGTGAATATAGATAGATACGTAGATAGATATAAAGGATTATAAACAAGGACTTCTGGACAGCACAGGCCATTCTATTCAACACTCTGTCTTAAGTCATATGGGAAAAAAATCCAAAAAAGAATAGATGCATATACATGTACAAGTGAATCAAGTGGCTGTACACCTCAAACACAACATTGTAAATCAACTATTTTCCAAGAAAGAACACACGTACCTGGAGTTTCAACTGTGTCCTGCTTTTTGGTTGTTCCCTTTGTGTTAATTTCGCAACTTACGTGATAAAAAGTGAAAAGTAAATGATGTTTTTGATGCAGGTGAATGGGAAGCTCAATTTTTATCTGAAATGAAAGCAAAATTATACAGAGCATTTTGTTTTCATCGTCAAGTGGGACTGTCAGACCTTTAGCTCTGTTTCATCATACTTTTCCAATGACATAATTTTCTAAATCACAGGTCAAGGGGTCAAATAATAGATATCATTTAAATACATTCCAAATGCCTTTCTGGTCAATTTCAGTTTGACAATAATATTCTCTAGGGTTGTGAGAGCTGATTTATTACTCTTCCTGGAGAGTCCAGTGGATTCTCCTGGATTCAACTTTGCAGCCGGATTTTCTGAAACACTGGATCAAAACCACATCCTTAAAGCCCAGAGATACTATGTAATTCAATCTGAGTCAGTGAATCCGATCCATCTACAATGTGCGCTGAATTTGAAAACCTGCCTTTTTTTTTTTCAAAATCACTGCCCTCCTCTGCATGAAAAAAAAAAAATTTAAGCCTTTATGAATAAGTGAGCAAAAAGTCACTGAGATATTATGGAATCCACAAATCACAGTTGTATAAATTTCTTTAGAGGAAAAACATAGCTTTACTCTTGAATAAATAAAAAGCATCATCATGACACATGAATTTCATGCAAAAAATTAATACTTTAAAACAAGCACCTCAAGTAATTTGCCAATCAGAACCCAAGAGAATGTTTGTAATGTCTCCTGGGAAGGATGTGGGAGACAGATCACAGATTTAATTGATTTAACACACATGCGTGGACCTGCCCAGGAACCCATGCAAACATACACGCTCACACTCACTTTCCTGGTTAATACATAAAGAATGTTTGAAAAGTCCGTTTCTGGCTTCCTAACATGGATTACTTACTACATGAACAAGCTTTCTCTAGTGACTGGCACTGGTTATAGAGAGGAATATATTAAACAGCTTGGTGATGGGACATCTGGCCTAATTATCATTCACACAAGACATGGCTTTGGTGTGATAACTAATTTCTGTTGTAGGTATATTTCACCACAGAATATGCCTATTCACAGCATCCAGACCATCTGGGTATCTAATGCTCTGCTGCACATAAATATGGACACATTCCCTCCCTGGGTGGCAAAAACACATTCCCTGCAAAGGTTGGGGTACTGGACTAAGCAGGAATGAGCGAGTCCCAGGCTGAGGTTTCAGGCCTCCATACTACAGCAGCTGGGCCTGGGGAACCGGGGACAGCAGGGTGGGGGGATGGTTTCTGACCAAGCCAGGGATGGACACGTGGAGCCTGAGAAGCAGAAACAGCAGAGCTCCTGGCCTGGGATGCACACCCAGGTTCCATGGAGACACGCGGCTATCAAAGGCAGCCTGCAGATTTGGATAAGCTGGCTGTGCACAGGTTTTGACAGAGACACTCAGAGAGACACTGGGAAGGACACAGACATGCAGAGACAGAGAAGTGGGAAGAAAGAGAGCCAGGGACAGAATCAGGCAACCTGACTGAGGACAGGCGCTCAGAGGCCGGGGAGGATGGCCTCTGTCTACACTGCACTGAGGCATTCAGTACAGCCGATGGGATTCTGGGGACCCAGCCACACCGCTGTGTCTCTCAGAGCATTTCACTTACAGACAGGCTGCACCCTCCCATGCAGAACCACAGGAGGTAAGAGCTAGGAAGGCCTTCAGAAAACCCCTTCCAAATGTCTTATTTTAAACTCTGGAAATTGGAGATTCAGGGAGGGGAAGTGACTTGCTCAAGGTCACAGAGCCAGCTGAGGTCCAAGTGTGGGCTAGAAGTCCCGTTCCAGTCTGGTGTCTGTTTCCTTCATTATCTCACATCAGAGCCCCTTCCATTCGTGGGCCCAGCCTCCACTGTCACCAAAGGGCACCAGGCAGGCAGTGGCCCTTCTTTCTGATGTGACATTTTCTATTTTCATGGGACTAACCATTCAGGGATTGAAGGTGCAGATGCAAGACTGGAAATAATTCAAACAGAAAAGAAACAACCACCGCAGCGTTTTCTCAATGAGAAAATAATGTATTTTACCTCATCATAGAACTCTGGATTTTGGTTGTGATGCGAGACAACAGCATAAGCGTTTGTGGTAAAGACAGACCCTGCAGGTTTTCCATAGATACACTGCAAAAGAAGGAGACAGAGTCACCACTCTCCATGCTGTTCTTTAAAGAGGATGCTAGGGAACCGCATACAGTTACAGGCATCTGTGAGCACAGGGTCACGGCCAAGCCCACCCGGCTCTCACCATGAGCCTGTAAATTCCAAATCATTTCCAGTCACTCCAGACACCCCCCGACATCGCCTAACTTGGCTCCATGGATGCTGCTGAATTTCCTGCCACCAAAGAAATATAATTTCAACTTAGCTGACAGGAAGTGGCTGAACACTTCTAATCATTTGGAAGGGAAACACTCTCCAGCCAGGCCTGGCAAGCTTACTTCTCTCATGCTATTTGCACTTCTTAATATGAGAAGCTCCTCCTCGGTCGGTCAGCAACATGTGCTGAATGGTCATTGTGCCTGGGCCAGGTAAGGAGTTTTAACAGAACCAACAGCAGATCCATCCCTAGCCTCGAGGAATTAGAAAATGAATGGCCATTAGGCCACAGACGGGCTTACACTTTATGAGCCACACTTTCAGAGTCACCAGCTTGCTGCTACACCAATAAAATGAATGGAAGGCTTTCTAGGGTTCTGTGGAAAGATCCGATTTCATTTCTAGTGTGAGTTTTTCACTTCCATAGGCTTAATACGTTCAAGGATGAATATGGGGTTGACGAGCCAGGCTCCTAATGGACTCACTCAGGTACTTCAGAGCCAGCCTCCAGGACAGCTAAGAAATGAAACTGACACTCGCCTGCTCTCCTGAAATATGGTTATGAAGGCAATTTGCAGGAACTGTAGAGAGGTAACTGTAGAGAGTCTTTGAGTATACAAAAGGATAGTGCACGGGGATGAAGAAAAAACTATTCTTAGCTCCACTGAAGGAAGAATCAGAGAACCTACACCTCATTTGAGCCAGCTAATCCTTAATTTGACTTAGGTTTCTCTGTGAAAAAAAATCTCAAAGAGCTATTAAACATTCAATGACTTAATCGGGGACATTCCAGCCTCTTTTCCTAGGTGGTTTAAGTGGAAGACTTGCCATCCATCTGTCTGATTTAGGCTCAAGCTAGAGACGTGGGGAGTCAGATAAACACTTTGTGATGGCTAGATGTTCAGACTTCTCTCTCAGATCTCTGATTCCTGGACTAAAGAGCCAAAAGTAAAAGGTGGCTATAAAGAGTGAAACTGTAAGGGTACCGTGACAGGTATTTTAAGGATCGCAATATCAGATACTGAGATGCTTTTCCTAGATCACTCATTCAAGTTTGGAGGCACCATTTGGCCAGCCACAGACTCGAAGTCACATCTCAGATCAAAGCAGTCACGCTGTGCTACTGTCAGCTTGAAGCCCGTTCAGGTTTCAAGGAGAAAGGAGTTTAAACTCCCCTGATGGTACCACTATAAGCTGTCAGGAGAAAATGACCTTGTGATTGGGCACTGAAGCAAGGCAAAATCCAAGAGGAGCAAAGGCAAAAATTCTGGCATATGCAGCTTACCTTTTTTAAAGCTATATATACGCTCCCAACACATTGTGTTATTTCTTAATATTTAACTCAATCTTACAGGTAATGTTTAAGAGTAGAAAAGGCAATATTACATTTGTCACTTTACTACATTTTCTTTGACATTTAAGCACATGAAACTTAGCATATGAAACTACCCAGTACCAAAATGTCTGTCTCTATGAAAAATGCATGCTTATCAATATCACAAACAAACCTTTAGGGCGCTAGCATCACTTTCATCCGAATCCCGGAATTCCACACAGACCGCAATATTCCTTGCCTAAAAACAATTCATCATTCAAAATGAGTGACAAAACGAGAAGATTATAAACAAGTGTAACACTCCAAAATGTACAGTTTATCCTGTTTACCTTGGCAAATGTTTTCTGGCTATCGTATTTTAATTGCAAGGGATATACATATAGATGGTTTTTGTAAATGGTAAATGGGTAACAATATTTTGTCATTTCTGGAACAAACTCTTCAACTTCCACAGTAATATTTTGACAATTCTTTTCAAAGGGCTTCAGAGGCACATATGAAGAAGTAATACAATCTACAGCAGAAAAAAAACAGGCAAAGATGCAACAATTGTTAACACATTCCTGCATTTATAAAAAAAAAAAAATATACCTGGATTGTGTTCTCTAAGAGTGGTTTAACAAACAGAATTCTTAGTGATTGACAAAAACGCATACAGCCACTTCAAGAACCCAGAAGAACAAGTAGGAGTAAGTAGCCTGATGCTGATTTTAGTGAAACCCTTCAAACCAGATGCAGATTGCTATTTCATTCTCAACGTACAGTGATTTTCCAAATATAACACATCATAATTTTGACAAATTTAAACTCTGCGAAGAAATCCATTACATTTTTTCTCCTGCAACTGCAATTTAGCTTTTCACTGCAATCTTTTATTGGTATCAGGGAAGTAACAGTAAATTTATGCCAATTAGCTCATGGCTAGTCCCTCTTAAAAAGTTAACTTGGTACAGGTGCAAATTTTCACTTAAGGAATAAAGGCAGCCTTCTAAAACTACAGATCTTATGATGTGTTACCAATAATAAATTCAATCCTCCCGAATGTGGAAAACACAAAGCCTTAGAGAAGTATAGCAGCACATGTTACTGAGGTAGCCACTTGTAATAAAGGTTATTCATACACTTAAAGGGGCTCTAAGACTGCTGGTCCTTGCTGAAGAGTGATACTGATGGAGAAGAAATATGCAGGAGAGTCAGATCTGAGGACATAATATTTTTCACTGGGTTTGGTTTTCTATGATAGCGATACTTACAATAGAATATCTGTAGGAACAGAGTAAAGATCCACAGATAAAAGTGATCATTTCACTACCCAGAGTTAACTACTGCTAATATTTTGGCATATTTTCTTGTAGTCTTCTTCCTAGATATGTCTCATCTAACAAACACAAAAATCTCACTGTATAGAGAACTTTATCCTAGTTGTTGGTATTTTATCTGATATCTTATTTCATGAACTCTTTGTAAACAGCATTTTGCAGAGCTGCATAAAAATTTCATGGTACCAGGATCCCATAACTGAACTGAACCACACATGAACTAAACCATGACTGAACCACACTGACAATGTCATACTCTTTGGTTGCTTTCAATCCCCTCTGGAATACAGACAACACTGCAAAAAATATCTTTATGCATAAACTCCTGTCTACACTTCAAGTTATTTCTTTAGGAAAAAGTAATCCACTGAACTCTTAGATGTTTTAACATGTCAATTGCCACTCTCCTACTTACAATCCTTTCGTGACTTCTCATTGTACTTGGGATGAAATGCAGTTTTTTAAGGAGTTACCATGGTTTTCACACTGCTCTGCATGATGTGATTCTTCCTACTTCTCCTACTTTATTTCCGATCTCCCGTGTTCGCATCACACACTAGACTAGAGCCTCATTGGTTCCCTTTGCGTCCATACAAACCAAGCTAGCTGCACCTCAAGATCTTTCCATGTGACAACCTCAGAGTAGAATGTACTGTCCCAACCATCTCATGCTGGCTGGGCCACATGGTGAGCCTTCTTAGCCACCTTTTTTGAAAGTAGCCCACCCAATCAGAGACAGAAATTATTCATTTGCTGTCTTGTTTAAATGTCTGTCACTCCTTCTAGACTATAATCTCCATACTTTCAAAGCACCTAGTAAGTATTCAATAGCTTACTCACTAAATGTTTATTTGATGAGTAAATGGATAGATAGAATGTCAGAATTAGAATGCCTTAGTTACAGACATTCATGGATGTCTCTTGCCAAACTGTACTCCTACTTGAGATAGGTGACGGTGCCTGGCCAAAACTAAGCCGGCATTAGACAGTTACAGTTCATTTTTTGCAAATTTGATAGATGAACAAAAACACCACAATGCTGAAATATTTACATTTGTGTTACTGGCATAATTACCGAGACTGGATGTTTTCCAATTATTTACCAGTCATTTTATTTCCTGCAAATTGTCTTTTCTGTCTTCTGTCCATTTTTCTCCTAGGATCATAGATTCTTGTCTTTAGACAAAAGAAATTCTCCTTTTGGATCCCTTCACTGATGAAATTCAGCCAAGGCAAAAGGAGCAGAAACTGACTGGAACACACTCACATCATATATTATACATGAAACAGCATCTGATAAAAATCAACTTAATTTACTTCCTAATCTCTAACTATTCACCATGTGTCCTGGCTTGAATAGTGTCCCACCAAAATTCATGTCCACTGGAAACTCAGAATGTGACCTTATTTGGAAATAGGGCCTTGGCAGATGTAATTAGTTAAGATGAGATCATAATGGATTAAGGTGGGCCTTAAATCCAATGACTGGTGCTCTTAGTAGAAGACCATATGAGGACAGAGGCAGAGACCAGAATGATACACCTATAAGCCGAAGGATGCCCAGGCTAGCCAACAGCCACTAGAAGCTAGGAAGAAGAGATTCTTCCTCAGAGCCCTGTGAGGGAGCGTGGCCATGCTGACACCTTGATTTTGACTTCCAGCCTCTAGAACCACAAGAGAGTAAATTTGTTGTTTTAAGCCACCCAGTCTGTAATACTTTCTTACAGCAGCCCTAGGAAACAAATACACCATGTAAATCTCAAGAAAAATGTTAGGAAGATAAAACACCTGAGCTTCAGGGACTTCCCTAGTGGTAGTTCAGTGCTTTCAACGCAGGGGGCCCAGGTTTGATCACTAGTCAGGGAACTAGATCCCACATGCCACAACTAAGAGGTCATGTGCTGCAACTAAGACCTGGCACAGTGAAAAAAATAAACATTAAAAAAATAAAAACCCTGAGATTCAAACATAGCCTTTTAGGTTTATTTGCAACATGTAAGTTCTTACTTGAAAAATCCACAGGAACACATTCTACTGTGATGTTTAGCTGCCCAGGAATAATCTGCAATTTGGTCTTCTCTGGCCTAGATGTAAAATAAGAATATTTTATATTCAAAAAATATGATTACTAAGTGTACTGGTTACCATTTATTCAAACTTCTAAATGCTTCCAAATCCAAATGCTCCAACATTTGATTTTTCCCACATATGACTCACATTCATCATTCAAAGAAATTATAATTCATCTATGCTATTGATTTACTGCAGTAACTCTAAAACACTTACTTCTTGTATTCTGAGAGCAACTTGAGAATGTCTTCATTGGAAAGCTTGCTACTATCTTGTTTATACAAAGGAGAAAATCTCCCATCCAGGTCCAGAGAGCCTTGAATATCTTTGAAAATGGGCCTAAAAGAGCAACAGAGGGTTTTTTTTAACTCGAAAGTATGGCTAAATTAAGATCAAATAGTGGTGATGGGAACATAAAATGGTGAAACTCTTTTGGAAAATAACTTGGCAGTTTCTCATGAAGTTAAGCATACACCTACCCTCTGATCCTGTGATTCAACTCCTAGGCATATTTCCACATGATACTTGAATGCTCACAGCAGATTTATTTGTTATAACCCCAAACTGGCAATCACCCAGATATTCATCAACAAATGAATGGATAAACAAATCATGGTATATTCTTACAATGGAATGTAAGAACTGACGAACAACTCATGAACAACTCAATGAACAACTGATACAACATTATGGATAAAATACAAAAACAGACTGAGAACAAGAAACCATAGACAAGGTTACATACTGCATGATTCCATTGATGTGAAGTCCAGAATAGGTAAAAGTCATCTAAGGTCAGTGGTTGCCTGGGTGGGAGTGGATGGCTGATTGGACAGGGATGTGAGGAACTCTCTGGAGTGATAGAAATGTTCTAGATCTTGGTTGGGGTGGTAGTTATATGACTATATACATCTGTGAAAATGTATCAACCTGGACATATAAATGTGCATTTTAATCAAAGATAAATTATCTCTCAGTGAAGTTGATAAAAATTGAATTAGATCTTTAAGATCAACTTACATAGACTTTATAATATATCTATAAAATTTCTAATATGAATTGGAATTATTCCCTCCTCCTTCTCTTCTTTCATTTTCCGAGTAGCTGTTTTACTGCCAGAACAGGAAGTAATATACAAGCACCCAACACACCGGAAGCAACTATGGCCAAAAGCACAATCTCCCCTGGCAAAGCCTCTGAAAAATGTGGTTAAAGGCACTAACTATCATTCCTACTTCTAAGCATACCTCCTTTTATTTTCAGTAAACAGAGGTTTATCACACAGCTTTTAAATATCCCAGCCAAGCCTTTAGAGTCAGTTCCTGTTGCTGCTAACAACCAAAATAATTTAAGAAGAAAAAAAAACAGCATAATTCCACATCAGAACTGGGGATTAAAGCTTCTAACTTTGAAGGTTTTTACAATTTACTTTTCTACAAGCACATTAGCATCAAGCAGTTACTGATGTGGCCTAAAAAGGGGTGGAGAGCATGTGCCATGGCTGTCTATTGTGGGCTCTGAATTCAGGTGCTGTTAGTTCTGAGACCTGCTTACACACATGCCATGCGAACTTAGGCAAGAATTTTTTTTTTTTTTCATTTCTGTGACTCAAATTCCTCATCTCCAAGATGGGGGAGAATAGTACCTACCTCTAAAAGAAATATACATTAAGCACATAGACCTCTGCCTTGTACGTGCATGTGTGTTAAGTCTCTTCAGTCATGTCTGACTCTTTGAGACCCTGTGGACTGCAGCCCACTAGGCTCCTCTGTCCATGAGATTCTCCAAGCAAGAAAAATGGAATGGGTTGCCATTTCCTCCTCCAGGCGATCTTCCCGACCCGGGGATTGAACCTGTGTCTCTTATGACTCCTGCATTGGCACGTAGGTTCTTTACCACTAGCGCCACCTGGGAAGCCCACCTTGTACAGTTAGCACTTCATTACCATAAATATTGGGCTGGCCAAAAAGTTCGTTCTGGTTTTTAAAACCTGAACGAACTTTCTGACCAATAGTAACAGTAGTAGCCACTGGAGCATCACTAAGTATGTTTCAGCTTCTGGAACAGCTAAGGAACACCTTCCACTACTCTTTGCCCTTGACCTATCCTTGGCTAGCATTTCTTACTAGTTGGCAAAATAAGGACAAGGTGCCTTTTCATCTACCAACATATAACACATTTTGAGACGCTCTCCCAAAATGAAATGATTATAGTGATAAAACAGTTACTGAACTTAAATCTCCTACCCTTATGGTACTCCCCAACACCCACTGAACAAAACTCATTGAATTATTCAGAACATAGTGCCCTTTCCCCAGAAGTTCCAGTGAGCTGTACAGGCTGTACCATAAACAAGTCAGTGAACTTGTACTTCAAAGGGCGTATAAGCGAGGAATACAGTTTCAGTCATCCCTGTAGGTAGACTGGCAAGATTCAGACAAAAATCATGTAAACCACCATCAGATACGTGGTATAATTAACACACTTCCCAATATACTACCCCGAAGAAGTTGCCAAATTTATCATCAGAAAGCAAGAAAATCTACTAAGTAATTACACACTTGCACTGAGCAACTACATTTTTTGCCTTCTAGTTTTTAGTATGTTTTTCAGAATTACTCTATGATGGCTTTTCAAAGCATAAACCCAGCCAACTCTAAAATAGTGGGCACATTGTACACAATTCACTGCAATTTCTGGTTTTCTGGAAAAAAAATTCCATCACTTTAGCAAATAAGCTCTGCTTTAAAAGGCAATAAAATTAAGTGGTGTCAGTCAGATCAGTAACCCAAGCCAAAGAAAATTTCCCTGAAGCAAGACATTTGAAAAAATGAAAGGGTCTTTGAGGCACAGCAAATTCTAAAAGAAAAAATTTTTACATCCTGCTATAGACTGAATGTTTGTGTCACTCCGCTGCCCCTACACCCCCAAATTCATATGTTGAGATCTAATCCCCAAGGTGATGGTATTTGTATGGCCTTTGAGAGGTGATTCAGTCATGAGGATGTAGCCCTTATGAATAGGATTAGTGTCCTTATAAGAGGCCAGAGAGATAGCCTGCCCTCATTTCACTATGTGAGACTACAAGGAGAAACTGGCTAACACCTGGAAAAGAGTTGTCTAACACCTAGAAAAGAGTTCTCACCAGAACCCAACCATGCACTCTGATCTAACCTCAGAAATGGTCAGAAATGAACGTCTGTTGTTTAAGCCACCCAGTCTAACCTGTTATGGCAGCCTGAATGGACTGAGACACATCCCAAGTGTCCCAATATATAACTGGTTTGTCAGAAACAGACTTCTGAATGCTGCTGGCAAGGACAATAGCCCTCAACTTCACATGGGAGCATGAATAGATGGGTCAGAAATATATTTGTACAAACCTGGCAGCCCAAGCAAAGGGCATTCTGTATTGTCCAAGGCGGCTACACACTTGCTTAGCTGTCCTGTGTACCTTCTGGGCCGTCTAAGGTTAGAAATAAAAAGATAGGCTCAGATTTGTCCAAACTATCAGAGACTCACCCAGAAAAAATAATTTCCCCAACTTACTGATATAAAACATCAAAAACTAGGAAAACAAGATACAGAAATAGTTATAAATGAAACACAACACACATCAGCCACCCACTTTTCAAGATAAAAGTATTTCCTAAGGTTATGGATTTTCTCATCAACAGAGCCCTCATCAAGATATCAGAAGACAAACAAAATAGATGTAGGGCATGGTTTGTACTGAAGACTGTTACTGGGAAAAAATTAAGCAGTTTTAATGTCTATTTCCTTTCACACATGAGCAGGCATATACTTATCATTCTTGGGTGAAGTTGGTTCTGGGTACTGTTGAACTTGTTACTCCCAAGATAAAAGCCAAATGACCAAGAATCAATGCAATTAGTTTAGCGTGGGCAGGAGCTGCTGTTTGCACAGATACTGGGAGATGACAAAGGAGATAAACTGCCTATAGAGTCTAAACAGGCTATGAAATGCTGCCTCTATGCTATCCCTAGGAATACAGAATGCTGAAGGCTTTTATCTATATTGTTGAGACTTTTCCCCCCACAAATTAGTCATATGTCTCCTCAGCATCTCCTACTTAATAAACACTATTTGGATCCACAACTAAAGGCTACATACAACAGACTGACTCATAAATACTCAGAAGCTGGATTGCCGCTAATGAACTATGCCATGAATGCTTTCCGTCTTTGGGCCTGACTTTTCCTCATTTATAAAATGAGAGAGGATTAGATCAATAATTTCCAAAAGTTCAGAATTCATGATCCAGAAATTTGGAGAACTATCTGGGTCGCCAACTTTTAAGGTTGCCATTTAAATATGTGTGCTGTGCTTACTCACTCAGTCGTGTCTGATTCTTTGTGACCCTGTGGACTGTAGCCCACCAGGCTCCTCTGTCCATAGGGATTCTCCAGGCAAGAATACTGGAGGGGGTTGCCATGTCCTCCTCTAGGCAATCTTCCCACAATCCCTGTCACTTCACACACCAACATTATAGGAAAGACAGACAGGTGTGATGTTTAAAAAGTAGGAAGGGCAAAAATCTCAGAATAAACTCCTTCCAATTGAATACCCTGAAGCTTCATGAATGGCTTACTATCTTGTCTTTCTTTTCTCATTTCATCAGAGACAGGAGTAAATTTGAGTACAGTCTGGCATTTGGAAACTGCAGGACTTGAGTCATTTTAACCCTCGTTGCTCTGACATCTTTGGCTATATGCAGGGCTGGGAATAAAGAAAGAGTAGCTATTTCCAAGGATACAGTGTCAGTGAATAGATATTGCCTAAGAGCCTTTAGCTCTGATTTTAATAAACAAGCAAAAATCAGATTGCCATGTGAAAAGGGGAAAAAAGTCATTTTCAAGCTTAAACATGCATTCTCACAGAGCACACAATATTTTCAGCATATATTGCATGCTGAAAGAATGTTGGGTTTTTTGTTGTTGTTATTGTCTTTCTTTTTAGAGGCATCATTGACAGTATCATTTAAAGTATCAATAAAAAGCAAATTTTGCATTTGGCTGAAATGCTCACAAATGATCTTTATAAATACCTTTGCCGGGTCGGAATTTTTGATGTAGGGTTCCGCGCAGTGTGTGATGTTTCCTTGGAGAACCTTTTCAATTCTCGCAACCAGGAAAATTTCAGGATGTGGATTTGTCACTGAGAAAATTCCCTGAAAAAAAATTCCTTCTGTTAGATTTTTCCTTAATGTAATTTCATGCATACAGTTGCTTGGTTAGTGATTCCTAGTGGTGTGTTTAGCACAGAATATTGATATTCAACATAGGATCATGTCCAGAGCCCTGGTAAGAGATAGCGTTTCCATTCATACAGTTTTCAAAGGTCCTGATTGATGTTCCTTTCAATATAGATTTTCAATTTTGTCACCAGTTTCACATCTATTAGTCCCCAAAGTGTAGGTTTCACCCTGACTGCTTAGCCTCTTGTGTTTGGCGGTGTATGCAAGGTGCATCCATACGCCTAATCAATACAATGTGTATTGTTTGGCTTAAAGTAGCACAGGCTAAAATAGCATGCATTTCTGAAGTGGGACAGGACATGCATTTTTAAAGGTAGCTGCCTGTAACTCCAAGGCAATTCACTCACCCTTAACTACTACTAAAGGTAGCTAAGAAGGATGAAAATACTTTACTGTTCTACACAGAATAAAAACTAAATCACCCTATAGAAAACACTCCTTTGCTGCAGGGGAAGAGCTCTGGTGCTCTCAAGGTAAAGGTAGAGGACAAACAATCCAAAAACTACTTTTGTTCCAAAACACTTTGTTTCAGGGACTAATGTAGATGCTACCAAGTTCCATGTGGAACAACTATACCATCTCGTGTCCAGGTCAGCTCTTTCCAAATATAATATATTCCAAATAGTCTGTTAGGTGGTGATGTCTGTTGCTTAAAGGAGCATCACACAAGTGAATTCGAATGGAAAAACCCATCATTGGGACTCTACCAAGTTTTATTTTGTCTGCTTGGTATATTACCAACTGTGTTAAGATAGTGTGTTCCAGTTTTCAAAGCATTTCAGACCCATGAGCTCATCTGTTGCAGATAGAACTCTCTGAGGTAGACAGGAAAGAAGAGAAAACTCAGTGGAGGACACTAAGTAATCCCCCCAAATCCAAATGGCGTTTAAGGGTCCTGGATTATGTCTGATTCACCTTCAGATTCCCAAGCAGCAAGGAAGGAAGAAAGTGATTAAAAGCTGTTCGAGGAGTCATATTTCCTGGGTTCAAATTCTGGCCCCACTATTTATGGCTTTAGATAAAGTCACATCCTCTCTATAGCCCAGATTTCCCATCTATGAAATGGGCTATGACAAGAGGAATAGCTATTTTGTAATCTTCTTGAGTGGATTCAGTGAAGTAATGCACATTAGGTAAGTGGTTACCAGAGTAACCAACATCTCAAGGTCACAGAACCTGATTTTTGGTTCTGCCAGCAGCCTGCTGCCCGGGCTATGAGATGCAGCTGGCAGAGTGCTGGAGGAACCCACAGAAAGTATGCTGAACCGTGCACCTTGAGCACAATCTCAGGCTTTCGATGGTCACATAACTGTGCTAGATGGCTTTTGTGCACCGTCTCCCTTAGTCTTTGGGAAGATGCCCTGGAGAAGGGAATGGCAAGTCACTCCAGTATTCTTGTCTGGGGAAATTCCATGGACAGAGGAGCCTGGCAAGCTACAGTCCATGGGGTCACAAAGAATTTGACATGATTGAGCCACTAACATTTTTCACTTTTTTTCTTGTCTTCATAAAAACCCTCAAACACAGGCACTACGATACACACTTCTTACAGATTAAGAAACTGAGGCTTAGGGAGGTTCGTGCAGTGAGTAAGTGGGTGACGATTGCAGTCAGGGCTTTCAGACAACACAGCCCAGGCTACAGAGCCACTCAGCCTATCAACACAGGCTCCCACTGTCTCACCTGATAAAGCTGGATAAGAGCAACGCTGCTGACTGCCACAACTAACATTCACTGAGCACCCTCCGTGCCCAGGACTCCAGCCATTTCCCTACACTGATGCCAGAAATGAACATGGTTGTGTCAAAGGATTTGACAATTTCATCAGAGGAAGCTGCTTTGACTGTGTGATCCCCGTGACGACTGCTCACACCAGCAGCCCCACTGTACTGAGCAAGCTCAGCAGGCTGGCACAGGGCCGAGTGCTTTCTGGGATGGGGCACCTTAGACGCATGAGAATGCTGAAGCATAGAGATGCCCATTGCTCAACTAACCAGGATTCCGAGGTAGGGGGACACTCTCTGAGGCAGCTCTGCCTTTTGCCCCTTAGCTTCCAGCTCTTCCCCACGCCCCAGAACACAGGGGGTGGGTAGCTAGAGAACACCCTGGAATCCCAGGTGGGCTGGGAGTCTGGATCTTCAGGACAAGGCCCTCCTTTCCCACCACGGGGGCATGGCTCTGCCTGCCTCTCTTCAGGGTGACTGTCACCCACATCACTGACCCCTCCCTCTAAGGAACGGGCTGGGTGTCCCCACTCCAGTTCCCAGGGCTTAGCCCCCAGGACGTGGCAGGCCATGTGGTAGCAGCGCCCTTTTTCACTAGCTCCACACCTGCTGCCCCCCAGTGGGGAGCACACAAACAGACTCCTAAGAGTCAGCACCTCGCCCACAACCCCACCCTAGGTCATCTTGAGGGACCCGGGGCACCGAGCTCTGTCCAGGCACTTGGGAAGGAACTGTCAGGCAGCTGAGAGTGAAGTGACTGGTCACAGTAGCTGGTTGGTGTTAGGAAGGCAAAACTACTCAATGGACTCAGCTTCTTCCTTTTCCTGTGGTTACCTGTTGCTCCTCAGGAAGCCACTACAGAGAAAGACTCTCCAAGGAGCAGATGGGGAGAGCTAGAAGAGCCCCCAAGCGCCACCATCCACCAAGCCCTGGGAGTGGGTGGCCTCTTCCTATAGATCCTGCTGCCGCTTGAACAGCCTTGCTGTAGGGGATGGGGTCTTCACACTTCCCACGAGTGCCAGGGAAGTGCCATGTCCCTCTCTAGGGTGACAGGGAAGCTGCACTCTGGGGCCTGCTAGAGCTAGATTCAGGTCCTGTTCCTCACGACAGTAGCTCTGGGACCCTGAAGGAGCCACCTCGTTGCTCTGTGCCTCAGTTTCCTCATCTGTAAAACAGGGATAGGAATAGCACCTATCTACTTTACTAGGGTGTGGTAAGAATTAAATGACTTCATACAAGGACTTCCCTGGTGGTCCAGTGGCTAAGACCCCACACTCCCAATGCAGGGAGCCCAGGTTCAACTGCCACAACTAAAGATCCCACATCCCACATGCTAAGACCTGGCACAGCTAAATAAATAAATATTAAGAGAAAATAAATGACTTCATATGGATGAAATACCTAGAGGAACACTGAAAAAAAAATATTGCTGGAAAAAAAATATCACTGAGCTCAGATTGCTGTTCAGATCTGCTAATACTGTCTCTCCCTATACAGTACTGCATTCTAGTCCCAAACGGAAGAAGTTGAAGAAAAAGACTTCTTCAAAAGGAAATGTTCAACTATTTGAAGTAAATGACCACTTCCTGATATCTTTACTGGATCTGGGAAAAGAGTGCAAAATGATCAAGCCATGTGAGGCCACTTCCATTCGTTCTTACCTCTGCACATCTCATCTACTCCTTTGAAGCCTCCCTCAGGTCCCACAACTTCTGTGCCGTCTTCTAAGTCAACTCTCAACCCCTGAAGCCTCCTCACATTCCAAACCCCTCCACTCCCATTGTGTTATATACATCAGTTCAGTTCAGTTCAGTCGCTCAGTCATGTCTAGCCCTCTGCAACCTCATGGACTGCAGCACGCTGGCCTCCCTGTCCATCACCAACTCTCGAAGTTTACTCAAACTTATGTCCATTGAGTCAGTGTTGCCATCCAACCATCTCATCCTCTGTCATCCCCTTCTCCTCCTGCCCTCAATCTTTCCCAGCATCAAGCTCTTTTCAAATGAGTCAGTTCTTCACATCAGGTGGCCAAAGTATTGGAGTTTCAGTTTCAACATCAGTCCTTCCAATGAATGCTCAGGACTGATTTCCTTTAAGATGGACTGGTTGGATCTCCTTGAAGTCCAAGGGACTCTCAAGCGTCTTCTCCAGCACCACAGTTCAAAAGCATCAATTCTTCGGCCCTCGGTTTTTCTTACAGTCCATGATTCTCACATCCATCCATGACTACTGGAAAAACCATAGCCTTCACTAGACGGATCTTTGTTGGCAAGTTATATCTCTGCTTTTTAATATACTGTCTAGGTAGGTCATAACTTTTCTTCTAAGGAGCAAGTGTCTTTTAATTATATGGCTGCAATCACCATCTGCAGTGATTTGGGAGCCCAGAAAAATAAAGTCTGTCATTGTTTCCAATGTTTCCCCATCTATTTTCCATGAGTTGACGAGACCAGATGCCATGATCTTAGTTTTCTGAATGTTGAGTTTTAAGACAACTTTTTCAACTCTCCTCTTTCACTTTCATCAAGAGACCCTTTAGTTCTTCTTCGTTTTCTTCCATAAGAGTGGTGTCATCTGCATATCTGAGATTATTGATATTTCTCCTGGCAATCTTGATTCCAGCTTGTGCTTCATCCAGTCCAGCATTTCTCATGATATACTCTGCATATAAGTTAAATAAGCAAGGTGACAATATACAGCCTTGACATACTCCTTTCCCTATTTGGAACCAGTCTGTTGTTCCATGTCCAGTTCTGACTGTTGCTTCCTGACCTGCATACAGGTTTCTCAGGAGGCAGGTCAGATGGTCTGGTATTCCCATCTCTTTCAGAATTTTCCAAAGTCCACACAGTCAAATGCTTTGGCATAGTCAATAAAGAAGAAATAGATGTTTTTCTGGAACTCCCTTGCTTTTTGATGATCCAGCGGATGTTGGCAAATTGATTTCTGGTTCCTCTACTTTTTCTAAATCCAGCTTGAACATCTGGAAGTTCACAGTTCATGTACTGTTGAAGCCTGGCTTGGAGAATTTTGAGCATTACTTTACTAGCATGTGAGATGAGTGCAATTGTGCAGTAGTTTGAGCATTCTTTGGCATTGCCTTTCTTTGGGGTTGGAATGAAAACTGACCTTTTCCAGTCCTGTGGCCACTGCTGAGTCTTCCAAATTTGCTGGCATATTGAGTGAAGAAGCACTTTCACAGCATCATCTTTTAGGATTTGAATTAGCTCAGCTGGAATTCCATCACCTCCACTAGCTTTGTTCTTAGTGATGCTTCCTAAGGCCCACTTGACCTCGCATTCCAGGATGTCTGGCTCTAGGTGAGTGATCACACCATTGTGATTATCTGGGTCCTGAAAATCATTTTTGTACAGTTCTTCTGTGTATTCTTGCCACCTCTTCTTAATATCTTCTGCTTCTGTTAGGTTCATACCATTTCTGTCTTTTATTCATCTGTCCTTTATTTATCTGACACAGACTTGCCCTGAGAGTCCAGGAGACTCTGGCGGAGGCATGGGTCAGCAGTGGCCTGCTGCAGGGTTGGAGGTACTGAGTGCAGCAGTGCATGCATTGGACCTTTTGAAGGAGGTCACCATTATCTTCATTACCTCCACCATAGTTTGGCCCTAGGTAAATAACAGGGAGGGAACACAGCCCCACCAATGAACAGAAAATTGGATTAAAGATTTACTGAGGATGCCCTGCCCATCAGAACAAGACCCAATCTCCCCCTCAGTCAGTCTCTCCCATCAGGAAGCTTCCATGAGCCTCTTATCCTTCTCCATCAGAGGGCAGACAGACTGAAAACCATAATCTCAGGAAACTAACCAATCTGATCACATGGACCACAGTCTGTCTAACTCAGTAAAACTATGAGCCATGCAGTGTAGGGTCACCCAAGATGGACAAGTCATGGTGGAGAGTTCTGACAAAAGGTGGTCCACTGGAGAAAGGAATGGCAAACCACTTCAGTTATTCTTGCCTTGAGAACCCCAAGAACAGTATTAAAAGGCAAAAAGATATGACACTGAAAGATGAACTCCCCAGGTCAGTAGGTACCCAATATGCTACTGGAGATCATTGGAGAAATAACTCCAGAAAGAATGAAGAGACGGAGCCAAAGCAAACACAGCACACAGTTGTGGGTGTGCCTGGTGATGGAAGTAAACTCTGATGTTGTAAAGAGCAATACTGAATAGGAACTTGGACTGTAAGGTCCATGAATCAAGGCAAATTGGAAGTGGTCAAACAGGAGATGGCAAGAGTGAATGTTGACATTTTAGGAATCAGCAAACTAAAATGGACTAGAATGGCTGAATTTAACTCAGATGACCATTATATCTACTACTGTGGGCAAGAATCCCTAAGAAGAAATGGAATAGCCATCATAGTCAACAAAAGAGTCTGAAATGCAGTACTTGGATGCAATCTCAAAAATGACAGAATGATCTCTCTTCATTTTCAAGGCAAACCATTCAATATCACAGTAATCCAAGTCTATGCCCCGACCAGTAATGCTGAAGAAGTTGAAGCTGAATGGTTCTATGAAGAATTATAAGACCTTCTAGAACTAATACCCAAAAATGATGTCCTTTTCATTATAGGGGACTGGAATGCAAAAATAGGAAGTCAAGAAATACCTGGAGTAACAGGCAAATTTGGCCTAGGAGTACAGAATGAAGCAGGGCAAAGACTAATAGAGTTTTGCCAAGAGAACGCACTGGTCATAGCAAACACCCTCTTCCAACAACACAAGAGAAGACTCTACACATGGACATCACCAGATGGTCAACACCGAAATCAGATTGATTATATTCTTTGCGGCCAAAGATGAAGAAGCTCTATACAGTCAGCAGAAACAAGACCGGGAACTGACTGTGGCTCAGATCATGAACTCCTCATTGCCAAATTCAGACTTAAATTGAAGAAAGTAGGGAAAACCACTTGACCATTCAGGTATGACCTAAATCAAATCTCTTAAGATTACACAGCGGAAGTGACAAATAGATTCAAGGGATTAGATCTGATAGATGGTGCCTGAAAAACTATGGACAGAGATTCCTGACATTGTAGAGGACCGCAGTGATCAAGATCATCTCTATGAAAAAGAAATGCAAAAAGGCAAAATGGTTGTCTGAGGAGGCCTTACAAATAACTGTGAAAAGAGGAGAAGTGAAAAGCAAAGGAGAAAAGGAAAGATATACCCATTTGAATGCAGATTTCCAAAGAACAGCAAGGAGAGATAAGAAAGCTGTCCTCAGTGATCAATGTGTTATACATATCAGCATATAATTACATTCTGCCTAATTTTGTTGCCTCAGGTCTTTCAAACAGACCTAGGTTCAAATCCTTCCTTCACCACTACTGGCTTTGCCATGGTAGGCAGCTTACTTAGCCTCCCTGATCTGCAAAACAGTCATAATTATATTTTTTAAGACAATCATGTTTACATGAGACATCAGTGGAAGATTCTGGCACACAAGAAACATTAAAAAAATGTTGATTTTTTTCCAACCTGGGTTATAAATGGCATGACATCTGAAACTACAAGTCAAACTTCTTGCGTTGAACAGACAGCTGAACACATTGAAATAAGGCAGCAAATACATCATTGGCTTACAAGGACTTATTTGGCATTGTGTGGAAAATTTTCAAAATATAATTCAATAGCAGGTTCTCCAACACTTATAATACAGTTTTGTTCAATTTTTCTTTTAGAAGCACAAGCCGTCAGAGTGAAATGTTCATATATGTGACAACCACAGTCGAGTAACAAACCAAGGGAATGAGGGGTAACATGGGGAAAAATGACCACAGATCCACAGCCCACAGAGGGAAGTGACAACACATGTCAGGTCCCCTACTATTGGGCAATCTGTATCAATGAGCATAATCTTTGACACCAAAATGCCCACTGCTTAAACTTTATTCTAAGGAGATAATACAAATGAGCTACAAGGATGCAATAATGCAGCATTATTTATGATATGCCAAAATTAGAAATATCCTAATAAGCTAAATCACCATATTATTCTTTAATAAGAATGTAACTGATCCAGAGAGTGATACAGGATGATAAACATGATGTTGAATGAATACAGTAGGTATAAAACAGCAGGACTATAATACAGTGTGTAAGAGTACACATAATGTATGTGTTCACATATACACAACAGAGATATTTAGAAAAATGTTGGCCAAAATGTTAATAGTTATCATTTATGGGTGGTGATTTTTTATTTTCTTCTTTAGTACTTTTTGTATTCTTTGAATTTTCTACATAATAATGTGTTTATCTTTATAATCAGGAAAAAAAGTAACTTTTTTTTAAATCGGGGAATAACTGTTTTATGATGTTGTCTTAGTTTGTGCTATACAGTGCAAATCAGCCGTAATTATACATATGTCCCCTTCCTCTAGAGCCTCCCTCCCCCCTCCCACGCTACTCCTCTAGGTCATCACAGAGCGCCAGGCTGGGCTCCCTGTATTACACAGCAGCATCCAACTAGCTGGCTATCTTACACATGATCGTGTACATATGTCAGTGCTACTTTCTCAATTCGTCCCACCCTCTCCTTCCCCTGCTGTGTCCACAAGTCAATTCTCTACGTCTCTTCCCTGCAAATGGGCTCATCAGTACTATTTTTCTAGATTCCAAATATATATGTGTGTGATATATGATAATATATATATGGTATAATATATATTATATATAGTATATATATAAATTTATATATGATATTTGTTTTTCTCTTTCTGACTTACTTCATTCTATAGAACAGGCTCCAGGTTCACCCACCTCACTACAACTGACTCAAATTCGTTCCTTTTTATGGCTGAGTAATAGTGCATTATATACATGGTTGATGGGAATGTAAATTGGTACAGCCACTATAGAGAACAATATGGACATTCCTTTAAAAACTAGGGATACAACTACGATATGACCCAGCAATCCCACTAATAGGGCATGTATCCTGAGAAAACCACAATTCTAAAAGACACATCCTTCCCTGATGGCTCAGCTGGTAAAGAATCCACCTGCAAAAAAAAAAAAAAGAATCCACCTGCAATGTGGGAGACCTGGGTTTGATCCCTGGGTTACGAAGATCCCCTAGAGAAGGGAAAGGCTACCCACTCCAGTATTCTGGCCCAGAGAATTCCATGAATGGATTCCAGGAATGGAGAATTCCATAGGGTCGTAATGAGTTGGACACAACTGAGCGACTCTCACTTTCTTTTCAAAAGACACATGCACCCAATGTTCACTGCAGCACTATTTACAATAGCCAAGACATGAAAGGTATAACATTTTTATTTGGGGTAAAATAAATCTCCTTACAATGTGAGCTACTTTGTTCTGCTTCTTCCTGCTTTAGTTCTCTGCAAGACTAATTTCCTTTCAGTTGCAAAAGTCTATAAAGCAGACTGTCAGTTCTGCTCTACCTAACCTCTTAAGGCCTCTGGTCTGATCAGAGGTCAAAATGCAAGGGAACTGTTCGGCTCCTTCTAAAGGGGATTCTTTGTAACAGACAGGATGGCTGCGACATAAGAACTCCTTGTGTAAGGAGTGTTTATGCTCCATTAAAGCTACCTACTAGAAATGGGAATGGGAGAGGGAAGGTTATTTTAGGGTCAACTTTTTCTTCAAAGAAAACAGCCTTTCAGGTACTTTATTGCCTTGTTCAAAAGTATGTGCATGAGTCCAGGGGTGTGTCTGTGTCATCTGCATTCCATCTCGCAAAACACTTCCTTTGAGATTCCCATCACGTCCCACTTCACTAGGGTATTATTAGCATATTTGCCGTTTTCCCTTTTATTCCCTCTGACTTCAGTCACCAGAAAAACAGCTATACACAGACCCTACAAAAGATGGAATGCCCATGAAAACATTGAAACATTGGCCTGAAACTATGAAAGAACCCAAGGGTCTTTCTGTTTCTTATTCGGAACATGCTACCAAGGCTAAAAGATTCCTTACCTGCTTTATGTAGCGTAACTGAGATTCAGCAATTCCGTGAATGAAAGATTCAGGTGAAGAGCCTCTTGGGGTACCATCAGTAGCTGGTTGGTTTGAAGGGCCCCATAGCATTTCACGGACGGATGGGGGATTCAAGTCTACGTGGAAGTCAGCTGAAATCTTACAGTTGTTCTTCACATCAAACAAGGCAAGATTAATAAAAAAGGGTTCAACCTAGGAATGAAAAACATTACATTTTTAAACAATGATTTTTATTTTAGGTGGGATGGGGGAGGGATACAAATTACACAAATTTTTTTTTTATTCTTCAAGTTTCTGTGATTACAGTTCCTTTCTGAATTCAACATTCAGCTAAATTGTATTATGGCTCATTTGCATATGAAAAAGAGCTTTCTAAATAACAGACTCTCAAATTCTAACTTTTGTCCAGTGTAATTTCATGTTATAAATTTTTTTAAATGATGAGTAGAAATCAGAAGCCACACTTAAAGAACATCAATTATTCTATGAATAAACTTTAATTCTCCATAGGCTTATTGAAATTACCTAAAAATAATGCCAGTATTACACAGTAGAAATAAATCTTCCCTTTTTCTATATTACAGCTTACTGGATTATGCATTTAATAAGAGCTAATATCAGTCAAAATCAAATTACTTGACAAAAGCTTTGCCCCATCAGCAGTTTTGGAAGACATGATTCCTCTCTACAGATGGCATTTGAAAGCTGGTCACAAAGAGAAATTTCATGCCAGATGGCATAAAGATTAACCCTTTACACACCAAGAGTCTGCTAGTGCATCTCAGCTACTTCATAAGAGAATAAATCATCACTGGATACTTTTCAAACATAAACTAGAACTCCCTCCCCTCCCCCCAAAAAAACCCAAAAAAAGGTGAACAGAAAATGCAGTCTCTTTGGCGATTTTACATTCATAGTTTCAAGTATCCCTAAGCAGCTCAAATGATCCGTGACAGCTAATAATTAGAATTTTCTGTGCAGAACACAATGAATTCACTCTATGAGAATAGTGAGTGAGACAAGCTGACTGCACAGCCTCTGTGTTCCTCCATGGCTTTGGTATTCCTTATTCATGGCTATTTCACAGAAGTCATATTCTCTAGTAAAATTTACAAATTTGAGGATTTTCCAGGTTCTGGAAATATGTCCCTTCTGAAGGTCAAGAGTCTACCTACTCTATCTGCTATTTTGAATAGGTAAGACTTTCATGAATCCTCTCAAGATGAAAACATATTCCTATCCTGGCAAAAGAAAGACAAATAAAATTCTTCCATGTCAAATTTATTGTAACATGTAGCAATGGAATTTTCACCCAGTAAATTAGTTCTCAGCCAAAAAAAACTAGTTTCTTTAATGTACTGGTTTAAGGGAGGTAGAAGAAAAAGTCATACATACGTTTGTGAGTGGTCCTTTTGCATTGTCTCCAACATGACCCAAGATATTGAACATTAAATCATGGCAATTTACCAAGAAACGTTTATTGCACTTTTCCTCAAATGGCTTTATATCAGGTTCAATTCCTGAAAAGTCCAACCTCTAAAAATCAGATAATATGAATCATTTCTCTCCCAAAACAGAATTCACATGAACATAGATCTCTAAGTAAAAATTGCAAAATCTAACAGATCTCTGTCCATTCTTCAGTTGAACTCTTTTAATTTTTTCATTCAATGAGCCTTTGTAGCATTCTTACACTAAGGTTCTAACACTGATATAAATCCCTGCCTCACTCCTGACCCTGCTCCTCTGATTTCATCTCCTACCACTCAAGCGTCCCCACTCCCTCTGTTTCAGCTCCTCCAGTCTCTTTGGTTATTTTTCCAGCACACCAAGTACACTCCCACCTCAGGACCTTTGAACTTTCTGTTCTGTCAGGAACTCTCTCCTCCCAAGAGAGATGCATGGTTTACTCCCTCATTTCATTCAAGTCTCTAATCAACTGGCAGTCCCAAAGAGAGACCTTCCTTAACTCCCTAGACAGAATTATATACTCTCTGACGGCCTATACTCCCTTTCCTTAATTAATTTTCTAACATTATTTTTAACATTTACTTCATTATTTATTGTTTGTCCTCCCCACAAAATACTGTGTTCCAGGATGGTAGGAATTTTGTTTCTTTTCTGAGCTGTGCATGAAACAAATTTGACATGAATGAATATGGGAGGCAAGAATAACACCATGGCCTCTAACTTGGAAGATTTAGTAGAAATTCAGTAGATTGTGATGTTATAAACTTAATTGTGAAATAAAAATGAATAGCAGATATAGGGGGAGGGCGAGTAGAGACAATGACTTCAGTTTAGGATATGCTGAGTTTGAAAGGATACAAGTAAGTGGTTGGAAAATAGGAAAGGTGTGGGTTGGAGATCTGGATTTCAGAATCAGTGCCAACTAGGGTGATGAGGATGAGGCTGGAACCCTGGGGACCACCTACATTGAAATGATGGACAGAGGGTGAGGCGTGTGCATAGGAAACTGAAAACCACTGAGCTCAGCTTCTAACAGAGCTGGGGGATGAATCCTGGCTGCCACTGAGATATATTTTTTAAGTTATTGGTACTTCAAAATAAAGCTTAAAAAAAGATACTGGGAGCCAAGAAATTCCTCCCAGCAGGGGAGGAATCTGTCCCCCACCTCAAAGAAACTCACTGAATCCCCCTCAGCTCACCCAGCTCAGGCAATCTGAGTTCATCTGTTCATTCCAATTGTCTGAACAGACTCACATTCTCTTCACAAATGTAAAGTATAGACTGTAGCACAACTTACTATACTTTCAATAAGACCAGAGACAGGGTAGATGGGAAGTGACTGGATGAATCTGAGCAGAATATATTGCCAGTATGGAAAAGTCAAGCCAAGAAACACAAGAATTTTTCTCAATTGCCTGAGTAATTCAAGCCAAAACAGGTATTGTGCCTGAAGAGTCTTAGATAATTATAGCTGTTCTGACCTTGCCTGCGTCACTGACAAAACTCTCCTTAAAAGGGCCTAAAGTATAATATTCATACCTGAAAGCATAATTTTTCCCCCAGAGTCTATTTATCTGCAAATGTGTGGGACTAGACAGCTCCCTCTTGAACACTTATCTATCTGTGGAGCCAGCAGAGGCAAGTCATTGCCATGGAGATCAATTCTAATTTCCGCCCATTTATCTGCTCTCCTTTCTAGCTTACTCAGACAGTGGAATGTGAAGGAAAACTGGACTAAACCACTCTAGCCCCCAATTCCTTTCCCTTCTGAGGCTTGTGAGTACAAATGTGGGGACATACGGCCTTCCCTAGGAGTTCAAAGTCAGAACCATCTCCTTCAGTCAGTGTTTCTTTATTGTCTACAGTCAGTGGTAGAAAACTCGTCTCTGGACACTGAACTCTGGCCAGAAGGGAAGGCTGATATTATAGGATGGCACTGCCTACCTAGAAACGTACACACAACCTGGATTTCTCTGTGGTAAAATTGGTCTTCCATAATTAACACTGAATTCAATTTTTGGTCAAACTTTCATCCCAACTGTAAATTTTTCTCTCACTGTAGCTCACTGATAAACAAACATAAAATCAGTTCTGTTCCATGACCACAAAAACACTACACCACAAATTTTTTAAAGACACTGGATGGAGTTTCAACCACAGTCAATTGGCTTCTTTGTATACAATCAAAGAGTCTGACATGTCCAATTAGAGTGCAATCAAGATGGCGAGGGAGGGGGGAACACGGGACGACAAGGGAATCAAAGGCTCAGACATGGTTCAAATGAGTAAATTTCTGAATGAATATCTTAGAACTAACATTCCCAAGGCCTGCTATACACTTTCTGGAAAAAAATTATAGAACTTACACAGATAATATAATAGTGCTATGGGGAAAAAAAAGAGGAAACATTTAAAATAAATTTTCCCCAGATAATTTTATTTTTTCATGTGGTATTTTTATTAAGGAAAAACTTCTACATTATTTATAGACTACATACTTTTTCCATTTCAGACTAAAAGAATTTTAGTTAGAAAAACGTTTGAAGCAAAAAGAAACACAATCTATCTTCCCAAAACTATTTTATATTTTATTGCTACATTTTCACTGAGAAAAAAGCTGTAATGCTTATATAATGCATACTATTTTAAAAATTCCATCGATTTTAATTAGAAATTTCATGTAGAAAACCCGTTCATGGATCACAGCCTTGTCATGGCAAAGGGGCTTGCATAACTCTGTGAATCTATGAGCCATGCCACATAGGACCAACCATGTGAAGGACAGGGTGAAGAGTTCTGACAAACCGTGGTCCACTGGGGGAGGAATGGCAACCCACTCCAGTATTCCTGCCACAAGAACTCCATGAATGGTAGTAAAAGGCAAAAACATATGAAACGGGAAGATGAGCCCCCCAGATGAGAAGCTGTCCAATATGCTACTGGGGAAGAACAGAGGGCAATTACTAATAGCTCCAGAAAGAATGAAGAGGCTGGGCCAAAATGGAAACAACACTCAGCTGTGGATATATCTGGTGGTGAAAGTAAAGTCCAATGCTATAAAGAACAATATTGCATAGGAACCTGGAATGTTAGGTCCATGAGTCAAGGTAAATTGGAGGTGGTCAAACAGAAAGAGGATGGCAAGAGTGAACATTGACATTTTAGGAATCAATGAACTAAAATGGACAGGAATGGGCAATTTAACTCAGGTGGCCATTATATCTACTACTGTGGGCAAGAATCCTTTAGAAGAAATGGAGTAACCCTCATAGTTAACAAAAGAATGCTGAGACATTACTTTACTGACAAAGGTCTGTATAGTCAAAGCTATGGTTTTTCCAGTAGTTGTGTACGGATGTAAGAGCTGGACCATAAAGAAAGCTAAGTGCAGAAAAATTGATGCTTTCAAATTGTGGTGCTGGAGAAGACTCTTGAGAGTACCTTGGACAGCAAGGAAATCAAACCAGTCAATCCTAAGGGAAATCAATCCAGAATATGCACTGGAAGGACTGATGTTGCAGCTGAAGCTCCAATACTTTGGCCACCTGACGCAAAGAGCCAACTCACTGGGAAAAAACCCTGATGCTGGGAAAGATTGAAGGCAAAAGGAGAAGGGGGTGGCAGAGGATGGGATGGCTAGATAGCATCACTGACTGAACGGACACTAATTTGCACAAACTCTGGGAGACAGTGGAGGACAGAAGAGCCTGGCTTGCTGCAGTCCATGGGGTTGCAAACAGTCGGATAGTACTTAGCAACTGAACAACAACAATACGTAGAAAAACCGAAAAGAAAACCAAAAGATTCATCTTCCCTCAAGTAATTTATTTACTTGTGAAGTATTTTCCATTAAGAAAAATATTTGTAACATTTAGACACTGTAGAAGTTTTCCATTTTTAAAAATTGGTAATTTAATTGGAAAATGTCATGGAATTACCTAAATCAGAAGAAAATCTGAAAAAGAATAGATACATATATATGTGTAACTGAATCACTCTGTTGTACACTTGAAACTAACACAACATTGTTAATCAACTATACACAAATATAAAATATAAATTAAAAAATAAAAGTTAAAAAGAATCATGGAACTAAATATTAACTACATATTTAGAAGTATCTTAGTAATAAAAGTGCCTCACTCTCGTGAAATACACATGTGCACATAAATTTGTACTTTCCTGGATCGCTTTCCCTCTGAAGTGAGATTAAACCAGACATGAAAATTATCCCAGTTCTACAGGCCTACATCAAAAGTGGGAAATAAACATGTCTCATATGACTTGGTGTTCCTTATACTATACATTTTCACTGATACTGGATTACAATTGTATTTAATGTGTTAAAAGCACTGAAACCATTGTTAAAGACTCTTTAATTTATTGATTTTGAAGAGTAAGATGAAGTGAAAACAATATAAAGAATTGAGAGGAATATATATATATACATATATATAGTTTCAAACTATTTGTATATTTTCAGCCCTCCTAGTGAAATTAGTTATTAAGCTACCTATTCAAAGCAACCAAGACAAAAAAATATAAAGCAATAAATATATGCCCAGTAGTTCAAAAATCAGTGATTTCAACATTTCATACACTGTTTATCTGAATAAGCAACAATTATTTAAAGCAATATATCATTAATACCTGAACTTCTGAATCAAAAGAAAAGAGATTCTGTCTTCCATCTCCTCTACTGAGCTTGTTTAGTTGTTCAGTTTCTCTTCCATACTAAAATTGAAACAGACAAATATATATATATACATACACACACACACACACATACATACACACGTATTGATCATTACTTCATTTCCTTCAAAACAGTATTAAATGCTATTTAATGATCTAGTTTATGAGAACCTAGCAACTTGACACAGCTTCAAATATACACTCTTCTCCACTTCCAAGTACTTGAGGTGGATAAAGAATGCTTGCTGGGCAAGAGTTACAGTCATCATGACCTGTGCTATTAATCAAGTATTTATACTTTCTATACACTTTTTTTAAGACCAAGAATATTATTCAACCCATAGTACATAAAAGAAATACAAGAGACCTGTGATGTAAAAGAGAATTACAAGAGAACTAATCCATGGTGTTACTCATCCATGATACATATATAATATATATATATATCCATGAGTATATATGTTATATATATAATGTATATTATATACAATTCTGATTCTATCACTTTAGGAAAAAACATAATGTGCTCTATGGTCTGAAATGACAGACTCAAAGGGAACACATTAAAATCTACAGGGGATCATGAGTGTGTTTCAAAATTTTTTAAAACATATTAACATTGAAACTTAAAAGAATGGTAAATTTAAAACAGAAAAAAGTAACATCTAAAGCTGTATAAGTTAATAGCTCAGGAGGAGGAATAAAGTAAAAATATAAATAGGTTTGGCAAGGATTTAAATGGAGATAAATAGGGTATAACCTCCTAATCTAGTATAGAGTCCATAGAGTAAAATATGTAACCTAGTAACATAGACATGATAATCACCTCTACACTTTCAAAGCTGGCTAATTTCAAACACCAAAGAACAGAGTAATCAACACAAATGATGTCTGTTAACCAAAATCCTTATCTGGTAAAATTATTCATATACATATAGATAGGCATTCACATACAGACAGACTCTGATTTTCATATGAAATTAACATATACAAACTATTAGACAGAATATCATGTTCAATCTACATCAATAGCACCTTGAATGAATAATACTTAGCTTATGAATGACAAAGTAATTAAACTGAATGCGGAGAAGGAAATAGCAACCCACTCCAGTATTCTTCCCTGGGAAATCCCATGGACAGTAGGAGGCTGGTGAGCTACGGTCCATGGGGTCCTAAAAGAGTCAGACTTGACTCAGTGACTAAACAGTAAGAACAATACACTGAATAAGAAATAGCAGATAAAATTAATATTCATAAGAATCTGGTAGCATATTTCCCTAGGTTCCCTGGAACCTAGGGAAAAAAATAACACTTTCCAAACTGTTAGTTGGTACTGAACAGGTCCAACTTGAGCAGTGTACTTTTCTTTTGTAGTCTCTACCTGTTTCACTAATTTGTTGTGATTTTTAACTTAGAAATGACATTGCCAAATGGAATCCAGCATTACAGCCTTAATATGCAGGATTAGCATTGTCTCGCTTGAAGGCAAGTTGCCATAACAAAGGTGTACCTTCATCAGTTCCGGATGCATGCTCCTTTCCAAACTGGCCATGATGTTCTCGGCTTTTCCTTGGCTGCTAGTTTCATCATCTGAAAATTCATTAAAAGCAGATGTTCTAAACCATGCAGACCATTAACAATCACCTAAGAGGAATATCCTAACTATCTCTCTCTCCCACCCCAACCTCTCCTACTAGATTTATTACAAAGAATTTTGATTATGAAAGCACTGGGAAAACTTTAATGGACTTTTGAAAATCTGCCATGAATCCCCTATCTGTTTTCAGTCTGGTTATATTTCATATGTCAGAGCCAATGGAGCATCAACTCTTTAAAAAAAAAAAAGAAAAACCTATCAACCTCCACAGTCACCTTTAATGAAGAAGTAGGTCAACCCTCATGATTAAGAGTTCTGTATTCACCCTACACAAAGGACGTTCCCATGGATTAAACACAAGGGCTTTACCTTAATAATGAATCATTAAAAAATTCTGACCTTGTGCTATTTCCACCGTCTCCTTTTTCTCTTGCACTAAACTGTCGGTATTGATCTGAATAATCTTTTTCAAAGTTATCAACCATTCCTCCATTTCCTGCTCAGTTTCAGCAGCCAGATAATGGCTATACTTATCTAACATCTTGAGTTCAAAAGCATGACGGCGCATTTTGGGGCACTGGAGGGAAAAAAGAAAAGGCATGTGTTCAGTTAGTTTAGTCACTCTTTTAATATTAGATTTCATTAGTTTATTTTTACCTCAGCTCAGCACATATGTATGTCAATACTTTCATGAAAGAATTGCTTCTTTCAACAAGCAATAGAAATTCCAAGATGATGCAAAGACCATGTCAAACATCTTTTTTATCCCCCTCAGTATTGAGTACTGGAGAAGGAAATGGCAACCCACTCCAGTATTCTTACCTGGAGAATCCCATGGACAGAGGAGCCTGGTGGGCTGCAGTCGATGGGGTCACGAGAGTCGGACACGACTTAGCGACCAAACCACCACCAGTATTGAACACAGAAATATAAGCACAAAGTTGACATAAAATACTACATGTTGAGTGGGTATTATCATTTAAGGCCTTCTGACATCCTTCACATTTAAATAATCAAACTAACTCGACAAAAATAAGCCAATGTTTTACTATTTTCACCCTGCTGGAAGTTTTCCTGGCATATTTATAGATTTTCAAAAGCAGCCCTTAAAAACAAGCTCAAATGTGACCTGAAATAAATCTGGTAGTTGCTTTATATCACACCATAAAACACAATATCGCTATCCAATTCATTTTCATCACAGTATGAAAGAAGCATAAAAGAAGACTGTAGTTGGTTCATATTAAAATGTGGTTCTCAATAAAAATGATGGAAATGGCCTAGGCTGAATCCTAGTACACAAGAAAAGCCTCTTCCTTTCATCAAACATGATGACACCTTCTTTTATATTTCTGCTTTCTCTGTCATGACAAAAGAAATGACACACTGTCCCCCGCTCCCAAACCTCAGCATTAATTTCAAGGAAGGCTCATGAATCAATAATTTTCCATCGCATGGTCATTATTCAAGAAGGATCCAAGAAAGTTCCTCCTTCTCATCTTCAAAGTAAAGAATGAAATTAAACTGCTGTAGCAAGTCCTAAAGATTTATATATTTGAAAATATTTGGGAGGAGGGAATCATAAATAGAGGGGAAATCAGAGCCTGGGAGCCCCAGTAAAGGAAGGTCAAACTGCACTAGAGCTAATTGAGAAAATCTGGGAATTGTATGTGCTGCCTTCTTTCCAGTAAGATAAGAAAGGTGCCACACACATATATTGGGTTAGCCAAAAAGTTCGTTTCATTTTCTGTAATGTTATAGAAAAAAAAAATGAACTTTTTGCTAATTCAATATATGAAAGAAGGTACCTTCTATTCACATAGATGATTGTATATTTTGTATTTTAAAGTGTTTTTTCATTTGCTTCTCATGACAATCTCACTTAATAAAGTGAGGAGATATTATTAATCCCACTTTACACTTCTGTGAACTAAGATTCAGGTAGGTTGGGGGTGTTGAACCGACATCTCTTGCCTCCCCATCAACGCAGTGCCCCTTCTAGTCGACCAGGCCGGGCTGGCTCTGTAGTCTTGGCTCCTATTGCTTGGTCAATCAATTTCCTACTTAATCATCTCTCTGTCCTCTACTCCCCACCCTGTCTATACTAACCCTAACATCCATGCCCCCCCCTCAGTGACTCAAATCAGCAAACATGTATTAAGCCCCTACTGTATATACAACTTTCCTAATTATTATAAGGGGCTCGGACATGAATATGACATGGTCTCTATAATGGAAAAAGGAATGGGAAGAATTCAGCACAGTGGTAGCACAGGGGAACTGGAGCATACTTCCACTTAGTGGGAGTGAGTGTGAGGAAGAAAACAAAAAATGTTCCATGCTACAAGGCCCATTTGAGCCAAGTCTTAAAAGATAAGGTTCAAACAGGAAGTATGTGCTGGGCAGAGGAACAAATATAAGAAAGGCACATGTGTGTGACCCTCTGTGGAGTGCTTAGCCTGGAGTGATGTGAGCACAGAATGTATGAAGGGGATGCCAGGGGTGCGGGTGGCGGGATAGTAGGAAAAGTCAAATCACTGTGGGCCTGCAATGCCCTGGTAGGATCTTTAGAGCTCACTATGCAAGACAATAAATCAAGAGCCAAAAGGTTTTGAACAGACAAGTGAAGGACCCCATCTGTATCTCAGGAAGATGGAGTGGAGCACGACAACACATCAGAAGGCAGAAGACAAGACTCTAGGCAAGAGAGGATAAGAGAGAACAGGAGGAAGACAGTGAGAATGGAAAAAAGGTGAGGGATTCAAGAGGCACTTTGGAGCAGACTCCAGAGGACCGGGAAAGCACTTGAATGGCAGCACAGAGGGAGAGTGGGATTCTGAAGAAGATTCTGAGTGTTTAGTATGCACGTTTTGGTGGGTGGAGAGGCAATTCATTAAGGCAGAAAAATACTGAGGTTCTTAACAGATCAACAACCCTCTTCCAGAAAGAGAAAGAAATATTACCTCCATAAGCCCTACCTGAACAACATCGATGCAAGCATCCAAGTAGATGCAACCTTTAGATTCTTTTGAATTTTTCTCATCTTTATAGGAATTGAGAATATATGAACCATCAGGAAGCTGAGTTAAGTAAAAATACCGTCTCTTGAACACCTATGGGGGAAAAAACCAACAATGACACATTTGTTACATATACACGGCATCTGAACAAAACACCTTGATGGGTTTGCCACAGACATTATATCCGGATAATTTGCAGACAACTTGGAGAAGTCATTAGGAATCACCATGATCTTCATTTTCTTAAGATGGAGAGCTTGAAGTCAAGTGGTTTAACTCTCAGCCAAATATCTGGAGAAATTTTAACTCTTTAAAGTTTATAAAGCATTTATGCATATGAATCACTATCCATTTCACTACAGCATCCTTTTCCTGTTTAATTGCAAACCATAACTGGACTCTTATTATTTCATTCACATCACTACAAATCCAAGTTGTATGTGTGTATATATATACACAGACACACTTACATATACATTATATATATATATATACATATACATTATATATATATACAATTCATTGCATTATATATACATTATATATATATACACATTATATATATATATATATATATGCAATACACACACACACACACACCCTGTATCATGTATTTATAGCTCACCTGCAGATCTTACTTATGCTGCTCCAGGGTCCCTATTCCTGAGAGTCCAGCTTAGAAAGTACTCAGAGGGAAACACTGAGCACCATCACTTGATACAAGTTGCTGCTGAAAGCCCTGTAGGCTGAGATCTACGTTAAAAGGCCCAATGGAATCAGGCCATCCATTTGAAATTAGGGATTAACAGTTAAGGAGTACCCTTGCTGCAACTCACGGTGAAATCCACAGGAATTGGAGAAGAGCTGGAAGACAGCCTGATGCATTTATTCTGTCCCTCTGCATGTGTACAAGCTCAGTCGCTTCAGTTGTGTCCAACTCTTTGTGACCTTCTGGACTGTAGCTCCCTGGGCTCCTCTGTCCATGGGATTTCTCCAGGCAAGAATACTGGAGTGGGTTGCTGTGCTTCCTCCAGGGGATCTTCCCGACCCAGGGATCGAACCCACATCTCTTACATCTGCTGCACTGGCAGGCAGGTTCTTTACCACTAGCACCACCTGGGAAGCCCCTCTGGGCTTCCTTGGTAGCTCAGCTGGCTAAGAATCTACCTGCAATGCAGGGGACCCCAGTTTGATTACTGGGTCGGGAAGACCCACTCCAGTCTTCTTGGGCTTCCCTGGTGGCTCAGTTGGTAAACATCTGCCTGGAATGCTGGGGAACTGGGTTCAATCCCTGGGTTGGGAAGATTCCCTAGAGGAGGGCGTGGCAATCCACTCCAATGTTCTTGCCTGGAGAATCCCCGTGGACGGAGGAGCCTGGTGGGCTGCAGTCCATGGGGTCACAAAGACTCAGACACCACCCCTCTATTCTCCCTTAAAGAGTCTTGGACCTGCTGAAGGAGGTGGGAAAGGGGGATTCAGAGCTGAAAGAAGCCACAGACTGCAAGATATATCCAGCATTTGTTATAATAAAATTCCCCAGGACAAGAGATCTAAAATGATTTCAGGGTGGGAATGGAGAGACAGAATAGGAAATAGTCTCTTGATGATCATATTGAAGAAATGCATTCCTATGCATCTTGTCTTACAGAAGTCAGTTTTCAGATTTAAGCTTGCTGTTTTCAATAACCCATATGACTATCCAGTATGATCTCTGACTGTTTTAAGAACTTTAATTAAGGAAAGAGTAGTATCTGGCAAGATTATTCTTGAAAACTACTTAACTTCTGGCAAAGTATCCAAAATATCAACAATTTATTTCTCTATGGCATGAGTAGGCAAAATATAAAAATACGTTAAAGGGCATTTCCTTTAAGGAAAATCAGTAAAAAAGAAATCATACACTTGTAGTTATTTTTGACTTGTTCAAATACCATTGATTTTAGAATGAACGACAAAATATACCAGTATGAGGAACACCCTAACAGGTTAGACTGGTAAATGCTTATAGCATCTATTTCAGGGAGGGACTGTGCGGGCTATATGGAATCAGTAGAAAGAAGTTCAAGCAGAAAAATACCAGTTTGGTTTTCAATACCGATCAAGTAAATATTACTGTATTACAAAGGTACAGAAAGTGTGTGTGTGTGTCTGTGTGATCTCATTTTACCCACATTTAAGTTTACTGCAACTGTAACTGAAGAAATCTAGATTCATATACAAGGAAAAAGTTAATCATAATGGTCATTATATATGTGTGTGTGTGTATATATTGCTTATTTTTATGACAATGGTTCATATCTGTTATTAAACTGATGGAACCAGAAGACCTAAAATGACACAATGAGCTCATTTCAAATGAACAGAATACCACTTCTTAAAAGTTATCACAAAAACTATGTACGATAAAAATAAATTTTCCAGGTAAATCTTAACATAAAAAATTACAACCAGATTAGAATCTGAACCATGATCAACTCTAAAACTCAAGGTTCATAGACTCAGTGGTACAGTCTATAGAATCCACTGGCAGAGTCCTTAGCCAGCACCAGAGGAAGGAAAGATACAGAGCAAATCAGTTGTGGCACAGAGTCAAATTATAGCCTGCAAAATTTGTTTCATGTACAGCTGCCTCACCAAGCAAAGATGCTTTGTGGCAGCTGGCACTTCCAATATTAGCAAGGCACAATCATTACAATAGAGATGGAAAGGGATCTGAAATTACAGTCAATCACTTCCTGTAACACTGCAATTATGTCTAAATGTGACACTGAGGTAGGAATGTAGCTTGCAGATCTGGGAAGAGAGAAGATGCCTGGAATCACAGATCTTGAGTCTCACCCAGCATTCCTGCTCCCCAGCAGTGCAACTGTCCTCACGACTTGCCTTCTCTCCATTTCCTCAATTGTAAAGTGATGGGATCAGACTACACGATCTGTAACCTCCTTTTGTTTTTCATTATCTACATATAACTTTATTGGAAATGAACAAATAACACACCTGCCTTCCCAGCTGGGGGCCACAATCCCCAAGTGATTTCCTACACAGGCTTAAAGCATACAGTCTGCACAGTAAGGAAGTTTCTTAAAAAGTCATTTCTATAGACATCAGACTGTCCCCACAACAGATTCATAAGATCTCTAAGATTTCTTCTCATTCAAATATTTTATGATATATGTTGGGTTTCAACTTCTGGGAAGCTTTTAAGATACTTTTCAAAGAAGAAAGGAATATCTTAAATCTCTCAGTTCAGTTCAGTCACACAGTCATGTTCAACTCTGCGACCCCATGAACTGCAGCACGCCAGGCTTCCGTGTCCATCACCAACTCCCGGAGCTTGCTCAAACTCATATCCTTCGATTCGGTGATACCATCCAACCATCTCATCCTCTGTCTTCCCCTTCTCCTCCAGCCTTCAATCTTGCCCAGCATCAGGGCCTTTACCAATGAGTCAGTTCTCCGCATCAGGTGGCCAAAGTATTGGAGCTTTAGCTTCGGCATCAGTCCTTCCAATGAATATTCAGGACTGATTTCCTTTAGGATTGACTGGTTTGATCTCTTGAAGTCCAAGGGACTCTCAAGAAAGAGTCTTCTCCAACACTACAGTTCAAAAGCATCAATTCTTCAGCGCTCAGCTTTCTTTATGATCCAGCTCTCAAATCCATACATGACTACTGGAAAAAGCATATCTTTGACTAGACAGACCTTTGTCAGCAAAGTAATGTCTCTGCTTTTTAACGTGCTGTCTAGGTTTGTCATAGCTTTTCTTCCAAGGAGCAAGTGTCTTTTAATTTCATGACTGCAGTCATCATCTGCAGTGATTTTGGAGCCCAAGAAAATAAAGTCTATCACTGTTTCCATTGTTTCCCCATCTATTTGCCATGAAGTGATGGGACCAGATGACACAATCTTCATTTTCTGAATGTTGAGTTTTAAGCCATCTTTTTCACTCTCCTCTTTCATTTTCATCAAGAGGCTCTTCAGTTCCTCTTTGCTTTCTGCCATAAGGGTGGTATCATCTGCATATCTGAGGTTATTGATATTTCTCCCATCAGTCTTGATCCCAGCTTGTGCTTCATCCAGCCCGGCATTTCGCATGATGTACTATGCAAATAAATTAAATCTCTCATATGGAATCAAAACGGAAATCAGAAACATGACTTTATAAATTTATATAAATGTGGGGTTCCCCAGGTGGTGCTAGTGGTAAAGAATCCACCTGCCAATGCAGGAGACATAAAAGACTCGGTTCAATCTCTCAGTCGGGAAGATCCCCTGGAGGAGGAAATGGAAAACCACTCCAGTATTCATGCTGGGAGAATCCCATGGACAGAGGAGCCTGGCAGGCTATATAGTCCACTGGGTTGCAAAGAGTTGGACATGACTGAGCATCTGAGCACAAAGTATACTTATTTATTTGACTGTGCCAGGTCTTAGTTGCAGCATGCAGGATCTTTAGTTATTGGCATATGAACTCTTAGGTGCAGCATGTGAGATCTAGTTCCCTGACCAGGGACTGAACCCAGATCTCCTGCATTGGGAAAGCAGAGTCTTAGCCATTGGATCAACAGGGAAGTCCCAGAAACATGACATTTTTTAATGTTGCTATTTAGGGCACAGTTCTACCTTGTTAATTTTTTCCATTTTGAAAAGAAGACAGCTGTTAAAATTACTATATTACTCTATATCATATTTATTTATCATATCATATTTATTATATCATAGTAATTACTCTATATCATACCTTTCATCTGATGGCCTCAAGTTCTTTGTAACCAAGAGCTAATTTTTTTAATGTCACTTGGGGATTAGCATCTTTATCCACATGTTACCTAACAGCAAACTAAGAGACTAGGAGCTCACTCAAGTTCACATGGGCAAGGCGATGGCAGAACTAGAATCAAAATCATAGGACAATGACAGAGAATCCTGCCCAAACGTTCCAATGGCTTCCCATTGAGATTAGACTAAGACCTGAAATCCTCCCCATAGCCTGGGGTGACGTGCATGCTCTGGCCTTGGGTTACCTCATGGACTTTATTTCTAATTATGCAGCTACACTGGCTTACCTGCTGTTCCTCAAACAAAAAAGCCTCCTTTGGACCTTTACGCTTTATGTCCCCTTGGCCTGGAAGTCTCTTCCCCCACATATCCACAGCTTCTTTCAGGTCTTTGCTTGACTCTTACCTCCTCTGAAAGGCTTTCTGTGACTACCTGCCCTCGTAGCAGCATCTTATTTTATCTTTTTTCATAGAATCATCACTATTCAAATATATCTTATTCATCTATGTATCTATTTGCTGTCTCTTTTAAAACGATTAAGGTCCACATCTCATCCACTGCTATAGCCCTAGTACCTGTGACAGTGCCTGGAATGCAATAAAATTTTGCAAAATGAATGAGGAATGAATGAATAATTCATTCGCCAGTGCAGATTCTCCAGTGGTTTCATCCAACAGAAGGGCGTTTCTCTGTAATGCCCATATTCTTCTTCCTCTTCCCCCATTTTATTGTTTCCTAGATGGTGAACACAGCTGAAAATGCCCCACTTTACTCAGTGAGAAGCATGAATCCTGACCAGTGGCCTACCCAGACCACCCAGAAGAACAAAACAGAGTTAGCCAAAGGAGATTATTCTCTGGCATCAGGTTCTGCCAAGTAGCTTGAAGGCCCTGAGCTTGAGAACAACCTTTTGAACATTTACCCCACACAACCCTTTCTGAAGCAGGAATAAAGGGCTTCTATCACTCGGGTTGATTCAATAATGGAAGGCAGGAAGGTTTAAGCACCTAGTATTCTCAAATTAGGAGAGCCTTTTATCATTTTATGTAACAAATCTCAAGGGTGTTTAACCTATGTGTGTTCCCTAGAGGGTAATTATGTACTGCTAAATTCAATGAACCAGGAGCCCTGAGAAAGGATGGTCTGAAGGCTTTGTTAAAGTTAGGTGGGCCAGGAGCAATGTAGAAATTGGGAGGGGGAAATTTACCTGAGTCATGTCTCAAAATAGCAAAGAAGAGGCAGCAAAGAAAAGAAGAAAGCAGGAGAATAGGAGACACACTGGGTCTGAGAACTGTTCAAAGCAACGATGAAAGAAATAATAGGGAAGAAAATCCCATACATAACTTTTCAGAAAATTGAGTTGCCATTAATTACACCAGAATGTTGGGAACATCATCCTGCTAAAGTACCCCTACCCATAGGTTGACAACCTAATATATCACTTATGACTCTCTACCATATCCTTTTATAGTCCTACCAGGTTTTAATATACTACATAGGTCTACCCTCTGGACAACTGGTTAAAAACCAAATAGCTTTACTTACATAATTCTATCATATCTGGGCCCTGGAAAATTTTTTAACTATTTAGTTTGAAGCAAAGTCTAAAAAGAGGGGTCTACAATACATCCTTCTCATTAGAGACAAATTAATTTATTGTCTTTCTTGGGGCATGTCATGGCCCTGCTCAAATTTCCAATCACCCTCAGTTACCCAAATACGTGGTAAGGCTCCCATGCCTGATCTGACATTCAAGGCACTCCCACAGCCCTATTAATAATATAAAATAATACCGATCTGTGACATCTGTGGAGTGCCTACTACATTACAGTTCTGACTAAGTGCTTCTCTCATATCAGTGAAATCCTCATAATGACCTTGTGTGGTAATTACTATTATCATCTCCATGTTGCAGCAGAGAAACTGAGGCCCAAGGAGAGCAAAGGACCAAATCAACTCTATTTCCCATGACTACACAACTTCACCTAATATACTTGCCCTGTACACACTACCTGCCATGCTCACCTCCTTTCTGATTCCCTTCCTTGACGTCCCCACCTCCTTCAAGAAGCCTTCTCTGGGACTTACCTGTTGGTTCAGTGGCTACAACTCCAGGCTCCCAATGCAGGGGGCCTGGGTTCGATCCAATCAGAGAACTAGATCCCACATGCCACACCTAAGGATTCTCTTGCTACGACTAAAGATCCTGCATGCCACAATGAAGACAGACGATCCTGTGTGCTGCAACTAAGATCTGGTGCAGTCAAATAAATAAATATACACATATATGTGTGTATTATATATATGTGTGTGTGTATATATACTTATCTTTTACATAGATATATATCTTTATATATATATATATTCATCTTTTATATATAAAAGAAGCCTTCTCTCACACCAGTTCACAGTGATTTGGACTCATAAAGCACTGGATCTCTGTACCACCTTTAAACAATATGTCATTATTGTGTGTCTCATCTCCCCAAACAGGTTTCAAACTCTACATGATACACCTCTTTTTCTTTCTACCCTCCACAGTGCCAACACCTTATTCCAATAAGGTATTCCATATACATTTGGTGATGATGAATTCATTGATTCCTAATAGTGTCTGGCACATAAGAAGCCCCTAATAGGGACTTCCCTGGTGGTCCAGTGGCTAAGACTCTGAGCTCCCAATGCAGGGGGCCTGGGTTTGACCCCTGGTCAGAGAACTAGATCCCACATGCCACACCTAAGAGTTCGAGCACCACAACCAAACATCCTGCATGTCACAACAAAGATTGAAGATCCCGCATGCCACGACTAAGACCCAATGCAGTCAAATAATTATTTAAAAAATAAAAAAGAAGCCCCTAATAAATGGCTTTAAACATTCACCAATGAATGAGAGCAAAGGAAACATTTAAAAAAAAAAAAACTAATTAGTGAGAAATCCCTTACCCATTAAAATAAGTGCAATCTGTTTGTCAGCTGTGAGAGACGAACTGGGAGACTTGAGCATACAAGGTATTAGTGTATCAAAAATAAAAGCTTCCCTCTACCCCTGTTCCAATAAACACAGTGACCTTGGCCTCCCAGCAATTATTTTAATTTCATATGCGCTTTTTTAGGTAAAAGCCTCTTTTGATTTGTTGTTCTCCCAGTGCAGAAGGCAAAAAACCCTCCCGTAACAGTGAAAGAGTGAGAACTCTTAGACTCTTGGATATATAACAAATGGCTCTGCTTTGTGCAAAAAGAAAGAAAGGGCACTAGAACTGAGTCATACATCAAGCAACTGAACTTGCAACCCCGATAACATACCCAGACACTTCGATGTTTAATTGCTAAGAACGGAGAGGAGGGAACTTGAGGAATGTGACCAAATTGAGCCAAGAAGATGCCTAAAGGTGGGTGTCCCAAAGGGTTGGCCAAGAATCTGCAACAGATTTTTTATTTTTAGTGAAAAACCACAGTCAAGATCAGATTCTTCCTTATTCCATATATCATTATATCCCTCAGGAAAAACAGTTCTAAATACCACAGGAAGGTCAAGTCCAATATCAGAGCTATCTAGTCCACACTAAATTCCTTCACTGATATGGAGAGACGCTGAAAAAAGCAGATGTCCCTAGCAGCTAGCTACTTGGGAAAGAGAGCACGGACGTTTCCGTGATGACTGGAGTTTCTGCCCAAGGGATCATTTATTGTCTATGCTATCTTTAAACTGCTCTCCAGAACTTTCCCAGGAACTGAAGAGTAGCAGTGGGGTGTGTTCTCATGATCTAGAAGGTACAAATTGAGGAAATTAATCACCTATGACAAGGCTTGTCCTGTTTTAACATGAACACTGAGAAAAAAGCAATTATGAGCTGAGTGAAGTGGTCACTGTGCCCAGACAACCAACAGAGCTTCTGGGAGAGCTACAAGCTGCCAGCATCTGCCTCCGTGAAAGGACGCTCAGGCACCAGAGAATTGTGACTTGGGGAGGGACACATGTCATTAGCAGCTCTCCTGTAGCCTGGGTTCCTTGGGGCTAGTTCTCAGCCAATAACAGGGAAGCCCAGCAAGCACTTCTGGGAAAATGACAATTGTAGAAAATGGTGCAGACTATATCCCATCTGACCTCACTGGCAGAAAGGTGGATACTGGGGAAAATACAAAGGTTTATTTCCTAAATATGGGGTCTTCCAATCTTTCAACAGGAAGAGCTCAACTCAGTTTTCACCAGCCTTTTTTCCCTAGAGCCCATCCATTGCCCTCAATGTTCTTGCAAAACTGTCTGGCAGCTAGCTAGGGAGGCTGAACTTTCTAAAGCAGCCCATGTACAAATTACTTGGGCTACATTATTCATATTGCATTAGAGGTCATGTGCTTGCTTTCTCAAAAGCCCTTATAAAGTAGGAGTCTTCTGATTCTCTTTTATCTACTGGACTTTGTGGAGTCTTTTCTAACCCTCTTTCCTTCCTTTTTTTTTCTTTCTACCTTCTCACATGATTCTATTTCTTCCTTCCTGGCTATTAGATGGCCTTATTTCTGAGAGGCAACATGGCCAAGAAAAAGACTCAGACTTGTTGATAAAAATAGTTTTAAAGTGGTTGTGCATAATTTCAAACAATCCAAAGGACTGATTTTGCATAGCTTTTAAAATCCAGAAATTTTTAAGTGAATAAAGGTCTGTAAACTTCACCTCCCTCTGAAAGATACCCAGCTGCCCTGCTTTAATCCCTGTCATCCCTAGAAGGCTCGGCCGGCCAGTGTCAAGACACAGCGCATCAAAGACATGCAGATAAAATAGGAGGGCAGACGTATGGCTCCTGTAGGCTGTTATTTGCCAATGAGTCATGATTAATATCCAGAGCCTTCTGCTGTAGCTTCCTGGTTAGCCTGCTATGAATTTGCAGGGGCTGTCAACACGCAAATTTTCTGATAGAAAAGGTTCTTTGCTCTCAACTCTGCGAGCACTAGCCCTGTGGTGAGCTCATTATTGAAGCCACCGAAGCCTGTCACCAGCATGGGCTGGAGTTCCTAGCAAGCAGGGGACTCTGCATGTACCAAAAGTCAAACTACCACCAGGATCCGGAAAATGATTCAACCAACAGCATACCTGAATCATCTTTCCATTCACTCAGGAGAGGAATTAATATTCTTCACATCAAAGATTGGCACAGTAGAAGGAAATATATAGAATTTTCCCTTTCAGAGTGTCTCATAAACTCTAGCCCTCTGCCTCGGTTCTTCTGTCCTCTGCCTGAGCCAATCCAGGCCTGATGTGTATGATCTCCCACCCCGTACACGGCACCTAGGGATACGAGCCTGAGGCCTCCAGTGCATCTCGGTTTATTGGCCTGTACTTCTTCTTTGGCCCTCATTCCAACTTTAGCCTGACGACTATAAAACTGATACCCACGCCCCATCTTCCCCTTGCCTGTTCCATACACTCACACGCCCTCTGTTTATGTAGAGAGAAAGAGCACAGTAAACACTACAAGTTTCCACTAATTTCAATGATGCTAAACTAAATAAGAGTTAAAGCACAATTTTCATAGGGAAAAAAATATCTTGGTGAAATCCTTCAGATACCTTTAACTGAATCTGGCTGGACCTTCCTCTCATGCCCAGTCTAGCCATGAGAAAATCTGGAAATCCACTACTTCTTGCTATGGTTTTAGGAAGTAAAAACCAGAAGAACATAGGTTGTATATTCAGCTCCCAGAAATCCAAAATGGAAACTCAGAATCCATAATAAAGAAGAGCAGGGATAAATAAAATCCATCACCAGAGACAATTCCCAAAGCTCATGATGGCCTTTATATTTCAAATTATCCCCCACTCATTTTTAAAAAAAGAACTGTGTAGCACATATGACCAAATTGATTTACTCTCTTCTTTTCCTTTCTCTGCCTACTGTTTGGTAAAGGTTTTGGAAAGAATAGGTGTTTTTATGCTATGTGAATTATATCTCACTTTTTCAAAAAGAAGAAGAAAGAAGTGGCGAAAATATGAACAGCTGGGGATAAAAAAAAGGAGGGGGGAAGCAAAGAGCCTAGCTCAGCAGCAGCATACAAACGGTTAGCCGGAAACAAGCAGCAGCTGTCCCCTTCAGCCAGGCCACGTGGTCACCAGGTCACCTCAGACCCACCACCCACTTCATGAATTTATGGTTCCTGCTTGGCCTTTGTAAGTAGTGGAGTTTTAAACCTCAGGGGGAGATGATACAAAAGCTGAACAATCAATCTTTGACTAACTGAGTGAATTGCTTTTCTATTTCCATTATAACAAGCTACGATAAATTTAGTGGCTAAAAACAACATAAATGTACTATCTCACAATTCTGAAGGTTCGACATCTGACATGGCTGTCACCAGGCTAAAATTAAGGTGAGAGCAGAGTTCTGCTCCTTTCTGAAGGCTCTAGGGGACAATCCACTTCCTTGCCTTTCCCAGCTTCCTGAGGCTGCCCGCATTTCTCTGCCCTTCCTCCATCTTCAAAGCCAGCAACATAGCATCTCTCTCTGACCCTGCTTCTACCCTTACATCTCTTTCCCTAACTCTCCTCTTTTACTTCCTGTCTTCCAGTTAAAAGGACCCTTATGATTACATTGGATAATCCAGGCTAATCTCCCTACTAGCTGATTAGTGATTTTTCAAACTCCCCTTTGCCATGTATGGGAACATTTATAGATTCCAGGGATTGGGAACGGATGTCTTGGGCGGGGGGGTGGGGGGGGCTTTATTCTGCCTACCACAATCAATCTGTAGTTCATGAATTATCTGATAGAAAATTTGAAAGCATACACCTTTTACAGACAACTGCATTTGGATTTTATAATATACAAGCTCCTTAAAAAGCAATATTGGGACTTCCCTAGTGGTCCAGTGGTTAAGACTTCACCTTCCAATGCATGGGATGCAAATTCTATCCCTGGTCGGGGAACTAAGATCCAATATGCTGCAGAGCAACTAACCCACATGCCAGAACTAGAGAGCGCACATACCATAACTGAGTCCACTCTGTAACTAGAGAAGCGTGTGTGCCACAATGAAGAGCCTGCATGCTGCAGTGAAGACCCAGCAGAGCCAAATAGAAACAAACCAAAGAAGAATTTCTTTTTTTAAAAAAAGTTATATGTAAAACAAATTATAATTTAAAGTCATTATAAGTGAAAGTGTTAGTCGCTCAATCATGTCTGACTCTTTGTGACCCCATGGACTGTATGGACTGTAGCCCATCAGGCTCTTCTTTCCATGGAATTCTCCAGGCAAGAATATTGGAGTGGGTAGCCATTTCCTTCTCCAGGGGATCTTCCCAACCCAGGGATGGAACCCGGGTCTCCTGCATTGTAGGCAGATTCTTTACCATCTGAGCCACCAGGGAAGTCCCAAAGTCATTAGACTTAACTCACTGTTGAAAGGAATCCTGTGGTGAATGGTTTTGTAAAGATATTAACTCCCTGATGTCTCCTTTTAGGAATCCAGATTTTCATACATTTACTTAATGTTGGACTAAAGCTTAAGTATGGGTGAAGCATTTTAATATTTTGAGAAGTTAGGGGAAGAGAGTTGAATCAAAAACCATAGAACCATTTTCTAAGAAACTGCCCAGAATTATCACCTTCACATGGACATTTCTGAACCTGATAATTTTGATAGGAAATATAATAAAGACTTGAATCTCACTCACTCAGCTAGGGAGCACCAACAACATGCTGGTTAAGATCATAGGCTCAGGCATCTGCCTACGTAGGTTCTGATCCTACCTCTGAAAAATCAAAGCTATATGACCCTGGGTTAATCACTGAATTTCTTTGTGCCTCACTTTCCACACATGTCAACCAAGAATAATAATTCTACCTGTATCTTAGGACTGCCATGAGGATTAAAAGAGATACAGAATATGAAACATTCAATATGGAGGCTGGCACAGATCAAGTCATCCATAAATGGATTTTCTTATCCTCACCACGTGCCAAAGCACAGGTTTAGGTGCGAGAGACATATAGGAAGTATTCTGCAACTTAGATTCATTATTTTTAGCACTTGAAAATGAAAGTGAGAACAGGACATAACCACTAAATGGAAAGCAGCAGGCAAAATATTAAATTAAGATAGAACTTGAGTCTTCCCTTGGTAGACACCCATGGTTTCTGCTTGCAGGCTATGTAGAAGATAGAATGACCTTTTATACTTAATGGAAGTGTGAATCACCCTCGGCAAACCACATGATGTGATATTGAATATCTGAAAGAACAGTTATATTTGGTATCAGAGAATAATTTGGTTTTCTGCTCAGAATTTTCAAGTAGCTTGTTAGTTTTACCTTTGGATTTTAATGGCCCTCCACCACCTCCTGAACAAAAGCCAACTTCATGTCTGAGGCATTCATGGCACAATTTGATCCCTCTCAATGTTTCTAACTTCATCTTGCACAAACCCCATGCATAAAGTTGCTATTCTGGCCAAACTACAAAACTCTAGTTCTGACTGGACTAAGGTATGCCTTGGTATAGTAGCTAATTTTGTATATTTTTTAAAATCTCGTTTGGAGGTTTCTGGAGACCAGGAATACCATCTTAGATATCCATACATTTTCCCCATAGTGATCAACATAGAATGAGCAACTAATTAAATTTGTTAAAGAAAGAGAGTACCCTATTCTTCTACTCAATTTACATTCATTTCCACACAGGAACCTTTGATGCCTTTTTTGTTTCAAAGCTATTTTCTTCATTCAACTGACAGCCTCCTTTTCAAACACCCTGATTCAGAAGATAATAATTACATTTCTTTAAAAAGGTACGCTTCTAAATTTAGCTAAGGTTTCAGAGTTCTTCAATTCCACACTTCTGTGAGAATTCTCTCACTAAAGAATTTTTTTTTGCTGGGGCTCCTTGCTAAAAAAATTTTAAAAAGAAATATTGTTTCCAGAGAGGCTAGTCATGGCACTATCCTTAAAATGATGAAATAATAATAATAACTACTTCCTACCTTCATGGTAACTGTGATGGTGCTATTTACATTGGCTTTATGCAACCAGCCTTGTTTGATCACACCACCCTTCTGAGAGCATAAAGATGATGAATCCTGAAACAGAGGGAAAACCATCAGTGAAACAGCAGCTGGCCCATTATCTAATCAAACAATTGGGGAGCACGAACTAGGCCCTGCCCCATTTTGCAAAGCATAAAGCTCCCTCTCCCTGCACCTCCCCACTCCCCCTTGAAGATGCCTGATTAAACCTGAAATTGTTAACAACAGGATGAAAGGCTCTGTGCTGAGAAATGGAATATTGCCTGCCATATCAGTAGACAAAGGATGTCAAAGTCAACAGCAATTGCAGCCACCAAGGATGGTGAGCTGTGAGCCCTGAGAGAACCCAGGAAGGAAAGAATACCTGCCATCTAGCAGCCATCAGGGAGCAGCCACTCCCTGCAGGGAGCCCTGAGGAAACTCAGGATCCTGGCTCCAGATAGCAGAGGTGTACATCAAAGGAATGATGTCAATGAGTCCTGACTCTTGCATCTTTCCATACAAAGAAGAGTGCTAAATTCCTTAACTTGGTTTTCTTTAATTAACAATCATCTTTTGATGTTCAGAATTCCTGCCCTTCATCACAAAACTTCTAAGTAACCTGGTTCCTCCTCTTTGCCTCCACTGCACAGTTCTTTCAGGGTTACTTGAGATGCTGTCTCCAGGGCCTGAAGTCCTTAAAATGTCAACTGAATAAAAACGTAACTCTCAACTTTTAGGTTGTGGATATTTTTTAAGTCCACAGTGCCATGCACACAATAGACACTCAATATTTACTGGATCATATGGGCTGTCTTGTGGGAAAGTCTTCTGCATTATGTAAATGGTCAAACTTCACCTCAAAATGTCATAGACATCTGGGTCCTCTGTCCCAAAAGGGATCTATTAAGCAGGAAAATCCAGATGAATCACCACACCACATGCCCAGTGTGGGAAAAGCAACTCCACAAGTGTGTCCCACAGGTGGGAAAATGGGTTTATACACACATCACTGCCCATTTCACTTTATTTTTCCTAAACTCCATTTGGAAATACAACAATGTTAAATTTAAAAAAAAAAAAAAAAAAACACCCATTAGCTTGAAAGTTTGCCCCAGATCATTCATAAACAATTCTTTCCCTCATCTTTTCTCAGAGAAATCTCTCTCAACACAAGGGACCTTGAAGAAACCAGTGCAGTTGCCCCCATCTTTACCTCATCCTTCTCACAGTCCTCATCAATCTCAAATACATGATTGGGAATCTTTTCTGGTCGCAGAGACTTGCTGAAAATACAAAAGAGTTGTCTTAGACACTGAGCAAAATAGAAAAAAAGAAACCAAATCAAGATGAGTAGACTTCTTTCTTTCACAACCAAGAAAATACCAAGACATAAGAAGGTGGAATTCTTTTCTCCCTTTCAAACTCAGATTCTCCCCTCTGGCATTACCTTCTGTAAAAGGACTCCCACATGGGCAGCCAACAGCAAAGACGTAACTAAGCCCAAATTGCAAGGAATGCACGCCAGAGCTGTCAGTGGTGGTGGGACCTTATCTTTCCCAGGCCAAAAAGCAACCCCATGTCATTCTGGCTCTTCCATCTGTTTGCTATATGATCCTGGAATGACCATCTTAGGACTCAGCTTTAAAGGACATTTTTAAGACTCAGTTTTCTTCTCTGGGAAAGTGCCTTGAAAGCTACCAAAGGCTACACACCAAGTCTTATTCCTCCAAAACATCTCCCATGTGATATCCTGTGAGGTTAATAATCTTACGGATGAAAAGGGGAGGAAAGAGTGTTCAAGTGACTGAGTGACTAGCCCAAGGTCACCCAGCTAGGAAGTGGTAGAAATAAGATTTGAACCCTGACAGTCTGGCTGTTGGGCCAGAGTGCTCACAGCAGCCTTTCAACTTAAATGAAAGAGATGCACTTAAAAAAAAAATTATCTACTTATTTATTGGGCTGCATCAGGTCTTAGTTGTGGCACACGAGCTTAGTTGCCTCACAGCATATGGGGTCAAAGTTCCCCAACCAGGAATCTAACCCATGTCCCCTGTATTGCAAGGCAGATTCTTAGCCACTGGATCACCTGGAAAGTTCCAAGACATGTACTTTTGTCAAGAGATGTCTGGGGCCATCAAACTGAATCAAATGTCTTCTAGCTTTTTCACTGACAGCACTAGAAAATGCTCACAACATTATCCAGAATCAAAGAAGGATGATTTTATGGTCAATATACATGCACCAAAGCCAAGAAGTGAACACGTACATTTCGGAAAAAATTTCAATAAGCAAAAATATCCAATTACCCAAAACACACTTACCAAACATGCTGGTTGTTTGAGTTTTGCTTTATTATCTGTTATAATTGAGAAGCTTCACAAGCGGTTTGAAAAAATGTAAAATGTTTAACAACTCGCCTCTTGAAAGTTTCTCTTAAATTCCAAACTTACCATGGCAGCATTCGAAAGTCTCCAGAGAAGTCTTCATACTTGTAGTTCACCACGTGCCAATCTGTGCTATAGGTTTTAATACACTGAAAGAAAATAGGAATCTTTAATTTGAAATGTAGGAAAGGTACATGCACACTGTTTTTATGTCTGGTAATAAGCTGACGGGGCTTCTCTGGTGGTTCAGGGGTAAAGAATCTGCCTGCAATGCAGGAAACCTGGGTTCAATCCCTGGGTCGGGAAGATCCCCTGGAGAAGGGCATGGCAACCCACTTCAGTATTCTTTCCTGGAGAATTCCACGGACAGAGGAACCTGGTGGGCTACAGTCCATGGGGTCACAAAGAATCAGACATGACTGAAGTGACGAAGCAGCAGCAGCAGCAATAAGCTGACGGACTTTTAAAAATCATCTGGGGAATGCTGGTACTGAGATCTTCCTTTGGGGATCAACTGTGTCTTCCTAAACCAGTTGGTGGTAATAAATCCCAATTCACATGTTCTCTTGGACTCTCTGGCTTCAAGTCCAAAGAGTATTCAAGTTTATAAAAAAAAAAAAAAGACTAAGAATACAAGCTACTTATGAAAGTATTTAAGCTGTATCCTCTATGTCACATCAAATAGACTTGTTATGTAGGTCAGTTAAGTTCTAGTAATTTTGTTTTCCATTTACACTAAGAGTATTTTAAATACAGTATTTATTAAATGAATGAATAATGACTTTTCTTCTGTGGCCTCTGAGCCTCTTACCTCTTTGACAAACAAACTCTGGGCCCTCTTCTCACCATCTTCTGGTACAGTGGACTGGACTGTTCGGCGTTGACGACAGATCACAGAGATCTAGAAGACATAGAATATTCTTGCTATACGAACCAGCCTGAAAAATGCAATTTTGAAGAAGTACTAGCGGACTCACAGATATATCTTCCATTGGAAACATAAGCAGGTCTCGGAGCGGGTCACTGTAAATCTGAGTTTTTCTTTGGGCGATAACATTCTCATAGTCCAAGGGCTCAACAACTTTGGTCTTTTCCTTTATAAGAGACAAAAAGAAAGTAATACTGTCAAACACACTGAAAGTTCCTTGTCATATGTCCAAGATACATTATTTCACCAAAGGGATTACTGATAATCAGCACTTAAGGGAGACACTTTTATGAGAGAAACCATCTCTATAATTAGACACACACACCAAACACACACACACACACACACACACACACATCTCTCTGCCAAAGGCAAGAGTTCACGAGAGACAGCCCTGTATTCTGCTTGTCCGTATACCTCCCAACAATTTATTGAATTTAAGGCAAAACAAAAAGTGGCCTATTTAGAAGCCTGTGAGTTGATAATGAGTATGCACTATTCACTGGGTAACTGAAAGGGAGAGAATACCAACATCCCTGTGCCCATTCGGTACCAGGCATGCTGTCCAAAGAATGCCTTAAGTTCTGTCATAGCTGGGGCAGGTATGGGTCCTGGAGATGCTTGATTCAGTGGACAGGGCATGAAAGGATGAGGTTCCAGGTGGCAAAGTCAGGGGTCCCTGTGGGACTTGCAGGTGACACAGCCATTGACAGTAGAGTCCAGCCCGAGACTAAGGTTACCAGGAGGAGGGTTAGTGACTCTGAGAAATCCAGGATGTTATTCATTTAATAAGAGAGATAACAGCATTTACTAAGCCCTTTCTAGATGCCAGGCACCATGCCAAGTGCTTTCTCTACAGTTTTTCATGTAAGACTCATAATAACCCTATGAAACAGGGTGGATCTTTGTCCCCATTTTACAGATGAGGAAATCATGGACTCAAATCAGGTTAAGTAACTTGCCCACCTGGAATTAGACCTGCATCTGACTCCAAAGCTCTGTTCTTTCTACTTCATGCAGTCTTCCCTTGCCTGAGAAATACAGAAAGATACTAAAGAGCAAGGTACTGAACTTGGAATAGGATCCCATCTCCTACCTTCAACAAATCTAAAAGATGCTAACAAAAACAGTATAGAGGTGTCTCAAGAAATTAATAACAGAACTACCATATGATCCAGCAATCCCACTTCTGGATATATATCTGAAGGAAAAGAAATCATTATCTCAAAGAGATAGCTGCACTCCCAAGTTCACTGCAGCATTATTCACAATAACCAAAACACGGAAACAACCTAGGTTTCCATCAAGAGAGGAATGGATTTTTTAACAATATAACGTATATAGATAGATAGGTAGGTAGATAGACAGAAAGATAGGTTGTCCAGTCACAGAAAAGAAGGAATTCTGCTGCTTGAATAAATCTTGAAGGCATTATACTAAGTGAAATAAGTCAGTATTATACGGTATCATTTATATGGTAGAATCTAAAAAAAAGTAGAATGGTGCTTGCCAAGGGCAGGGGGATGAGGGAAAATGGGGAGAAGTTAATCAAAGGGTACAAACTTTCAGTTATAAGTTAAGTTCTGAGGATCTAATGTACAGCATGGTGACTATACTGTATTGTATACTTGAAATTTGCTGACAGTAGATCTTAAGACATTCTCACACACACAAAAAAGGTAATCATGTGAGGTGATAGATGTACTAATTAACTTGATTGTGGTAATCACTTCCCAATGATACATATATATTAAATGATCACATTGAAGCTTTTAAATATATACTTTTATTTTTCAATTATATCCCAATAAGTCTGCTGGAAAAAAAGATCTGAACAAAGATATACTTTATTTCAAGTCAAATTGGGAATTATCAACCCATGGGATTAAATCAAGCAGATTATCCCTATCATGTCTATAGATATGCATGTAAAATGAGTTGAAACAAAAGAAAAAAACTCTTAGTTTGTGAATGCAGAGATTTTTCTGATAGGAAAATTTGACCCCCTTGTCCCACATTTACCATGTTTCATGGACCCAATGAAAGAACACTGTGAATGCAGCTTCCAGCCCTAACAATCAATGTGTGATCCATTTCTCAGAGAAAAATGAGAATAAAGTGAATAAAGCCCCATCGAAGAAGGCGAGACTTAGTGAAAAAAATTTCAAAGTCTTGCTTTTGGTGCCAACTATCTTCCCATACAGATTACAAAAACAGTCCTCAAATTTCAATGTTTAACCTGTTGGATTAGCATCTATTAATCTCTCTGCATAGTAATTTCATAAGTACCTACTCAAAGTAACTTTGAAAAAGAAAAAATCCTCCTTCAGCTTTCTAACGTAGTTGTCAAATTAATATGCTAAAGGATACAGCAAAATGAACCACTTATTTACATGTGCAGTATATGCACTCTAAAAATGAAACTTGCAGTTCTCCGTGTGTTTTAAAGGCCACATATTCATGTTACAGAAAACAAGGTTTCACTTTTCATAGAAAACTGATTCAACTAAGCATTCTGGGTCTTTGGTCCTATTTCTTTATCAGTGGTAGCTCGAATGCAGAAAAAGGTAGAGTAGCTATTCTGAGTCCCACAGATCTTCCCCTGAAAGAAGATCCAGGCCTGTGAATCAAGCTTCATCTTTTTAAGAGGAAAAAGAGAAGGACTAAGGGCTCCCTCCCATCAGCCAGCTGCCTCTGATCTGAATTTTTTTTTCTCCAGCCCTCTCCCAGGCATTAAAAGCCCAAACTGTCAGTGGAAGAGAAAGGCTACAGTAGGAGTCAGCCCCAAAGAACCTCACCCTACATTTCCCTTCCAGTAGGATTCAGTGTAACTCTGTTGGCATCAGAGACAATGAAAACCTTTGACTTTTAGAATTATCATGATTTAATAGCAGCTCTGCCTGGCGGTCTATGTATACTTTTTAAAAATTAATTTGCATTGGAGTAGAGTTGCTTTAAAATGCTGTGTTCATTTCTACTGTACAGCAAAGTGAATCAGCCATGTGTATACAATATATCCCCTTGCCTGGCAGTCTAGAACATAAAATGCTTATCTAACTTTCCAATTTGGCTTTATCATTTGATGATCAGACTTACAGGGTTACCCTAAATAAAGCTTCTATCATACACAAAAAGGGTCTTCCTTTCAGGTTTGGGCACTGCCTTCCTGCCAGTTCGTGCACGGCTTGGCCTGAAAAGGTGCTTTCTCATAATGCAAGAACACTGTGTTATAATAAACGGTACTTTATAAACATCCAAATCATAGCAAGCTCCCACTGTGTACTTCTCTAAATTCTGTAGCAGCATTAAGTAAAAGGCAAAAGCACTTATATAATCTGGAGAGAAGCAAGCATATGTTTCAGTCTTCTCTTCCTAAGTAGTGACAGGAAAACCGTCGGCCTAAATTTGGAACCTACTCAGTTTTCACCATGTAGGAGAAAAAAAAAGGTTTGCCTTTGAAAGTTCATAGTCACTGATTCCTGAGGGCGCTTGAAGTAACTTGTTGGTTATATTATTAGGGGTTTGGGTGTTGCTTCACTCCAAAATGACTTTAAAGTTTTAAGAAAACACTTTCAATATGTATTATACCTGTTTCTTAACCCAAACCCATGAAATAGACAAGGAAAATACTATTGTTTCAAAGTTACACATGAAGAAACTGGCTCAGAGGCTTAAGATCAGCTGTCTATATCCAACGGTAGAATCAGGATTCAAATCCAGGTCTTCCAACTACTGAGCCTTTTTCTGTTTTTAGTGTGCGTCCGTGCTCAGTCGCTGCAGTTGTGTCCGACTCTTTGCAACCCCATGGACTGTAGCCGGCCAGGCTCCTCTGTCCATGGGATTCTCCAGGTAAGAAAACTGGAGTGGGTTGCCATGTGCTTCTCAAGGGGATCTTCCCGACCCAGGGATCAAACCCAGATTTCCTGCATTGAAGACGGATTCTTTACCCACTGAGCCACCTGGGAAGCCCCTCTGTTCTTAGCAGTGTCTCCCAACTCGACTTACTCATGTAAAAAGTCTTCAAAGATTTTTGCCACAACTTCTGTGCTATTATGTACTTCATATTTGTCTTCAAATCTCTTTTCCATTGAAATGGATTTACTGAAACAGTAAACTTCGTGTCAGTCCCCCAGAGGAAACTAAGTCAATATTTTCCTAATCCCTAGTAAAATAAAATTTTAAACGTCAATCTCTGTACCATGGTTTAGAACACAGTACACTCTTCCAGACTTAGGACACTAGTAGCAAATCTAAACAGACGTCCATGTATAAACCCTCAAACTGTGAAGAAATGCACAATTCCACAAATTAAGATAATTTTCTGATTTCTAACATAGATTGAAATGACAGAGATTGAAAAAGGGAACTCATGAGTACAGATTCAGATACAATCCGCTTCTTGGTACAAAGAGAGGAAGGTACAAAGACGTATCCTCATTGGGCATCACCACCAGCATCAAACACTGAAGACTTTATGCTTTAGTGGTGGTCCCTGTATATCTACTGTACAGTGTGACTGATCATTCATCATCTTATGTATGTATCAATGTAAAACCAAGTTTGCAATCCTAAAATAATATGTAAATATGTATATGCAAGCATATATTCAACCCTCCAACCACTCATGTATTTAAAAGGGCACAGGGACTTCCCTGGTGTCCAGTGGCTAAGACACCACACTCCCAATGCAGGGGGCCCGGGTTGCATCCCTGGTCAGAGAACTGGATCCCACATGCCACAACTAAGACCTGGAGTAGCCAAACAAATAATAAATAAGTAAAAATAAAAGTGCACATTACTAGCAAGCTGGTTTATGCTATATCATTGGAAACTGTATCATTTTAATTTAATTTTTAAAAAGTAACCATAATCATGTAATATTTCTCTGTCAACAGTGCAAAATCAGCCTGGGTTACTTCTGTTTAGATATTACACCAAAGGTCATTCGTTCGCTGGTAAATTTTTGACTTTAGAAACTAGTTCTCCTTAAGAATGCTAAGAATGTCTCTTCTGCAAGTCTGCAGTGAACACTGCTTGACAGAATCCCTTCTGTATCACACTGGGAGAGAGAGCAGAGCAGGCAGAAGGCTTAGCAGTGGGGCATGGAGCCAATTCAAAATCTCCCCCTGCCACCTCCTTCTCCACATTAAGTTTTGGTGCCAGAAGGAGAGCGGCAACAACTGGTTTAAGAAGAATGATGGAGAGCAAAAGTTAGAAGCTGATTTTCTCAGTATTGTGATCAGACTATGGTTTCAATGGCATCTGAACAGAATCATACTGAAAATAACAACCATCTTAGAAAAGAAGGAAGACTCAAACAGAGGGGTTATTCCATGCATCTTTCCTTCCCACCCGTTGCCCACTTCCCTCCCTTGGGAATGACTCCAGAGACCCCCCTAAGGGATTTAGCTCCCCTTTTGTTTCAGACATTTGGAGCAGGGTTTGGAGGGCTTTCTCCACAGAGATCTCAAAATAACTCTTTACGCTCAAAATGGCCCACTGGGGACATGCTGCTTCCAGCAATGCAGAAAAGAAAGTGGGTGGGTTGGGGGACAGAGCACTCTTATCAAGTCCCTGCTAAGCTCCAGGCTTTGTGCTAGCCCTGAGTGGCTCAACTGGTAAAGAATCTGCCTGCAGTGTGGGAGGACTTGGGTTCGATCCCTGAGTTGGGAGGATACCCTGGAGAAGGGAAAAGCTACCCTCTCCAGTATTCTGGCCTGGAGAATTCCATGGGCTATACAGTCTGTGGGGTTGCAAAGAGTCAGACACGACTGAGCAGCTTTCATTTTCAACTCACTTTGAGGAGCTCATGGTCTAGAGAGGGAGGCTGATAAAGCCAAGAAGGTTAACTTGATCATAGAAACTGTTATAACTTGAAGCCCCATTTGGCTTCCACACATGTGTCAGACCCTTTGATATCACATTTTCTTCCAACAAAACAACTGCACAAGTGTTCTTGCACATTAACTGTGAGCCCATCTATTCACATGTATAGCAATCAAAAGAATTCTCCTATGTGGCTATACATGGTCTCGGATCATTTCATCTTCTACTTTTGTTGATAAATTCTGTAAGGTTGGAGATTAGGTATCTGTCAAGAGTGGTGGGATGGTAAGGAGCAGCAAAATTTGAGCTGCAACTAGCAGAAATGAGAAACGTCACCACTACAGACTAGAGATTTCTAGAGGGGGACTCTACACAGCATGGCAACAAAGGAACCATGACTGTGAGGAATTTTTCATAAGGTTCATGTCAAGAGTATCTGGCTTTATTATGTCCTTGTCTTTTGTCAATCATATGATTACCTTTCACCAGCTCATTTCTTTCCCTTTTTCCAAATAGGAACTCAAGTACCAAAGAAGCTTTGAATTAATATAAACTGGATGATGATGCTAGTGGAGGGAAGGCCATCTTTTCAGTTAGTACAACCGACTTGGCAAAATAGACATGAACATATTTTAATAAAGATTATTTTTCAGGACAGATCTTGGCACAAATACCCAATTATAAATCTCATTCAAGACACTGACCTTTCTTACAGCTAACAAACAGCTAAAGGGAAAATCATACTTTTCATGAGACCATGGGTCATGCTCATTCCTAATTTCCACCTTGGCTCTCACATTCTTCCTGTGACAGTCCAACCTCCAACCTCTCTCATCCACAGCCCTTAACGTCTTTCCCAACTACTGTGGCATTTGCTCACATAGAGCTGTAATTGCATTGTGGGTACTTTGAATACTAGTCTCCTTAGCGAGATCGTAAGCACCTAGAGGAGAAAACAATGTCTCGTGCATTAGCTATCCCTTACACTAAGCATTAATATACACTAAGTATTTTATATCTATTATCTCACTTAATTCCTGCAAAATCTCTGCACAGGAGGTTCTTTTATTATGCCCATTTTACAGATGAGGAAACTGAGGCTCAGGCAGGTCCACTGCCACATATTAGCAGAGCTGGGATTCAAATCTATATCTATCTGATGGACTCCAGAACCAGTACTCCTAACCATAATACACACAAACAAATATAAAACATTTCTCCATCCTCGATCCTACCACGTTTAATTCCCTTGGACAGACTTGGCAATTTAGGATTTGCTGGCACTGACTCAAACAACACTATTTTTTTTTACCAACGTGAGATCTTGCCTTCTCATCGCCCTGATGATGCTGAGCATGACTGGCTTACGGAGCTTGTAATTGGATAAGAAGTTTTACGTTTCTTAGTTGTTGCTTCCAATTTAGCATTTGCCATCAATGAGTAGGGATTAGCACCTTAGGTCTTTTACTTTGGGGCAGGAGTTGGCAGATTCAACTTCAAATGGTTCAGAATCAGATTACAAAAAAACAACAGTAAGATGTTGTCAAGGGACCGTGTCTAATTCACCTCGGTATCCTCCACAGAACCTAGAAGAGAGTCGTGAGAACCACAAAGCCAGACAATAAAACAAAGAGACTGACCTTACACGTATGCTTTCCCAGCCCAAATGGCAGCACACAAGGAGACAGGGACAGCTCATTGATTGCTAAAGCTTTCAGAATTCATTTTCAGATCTCAGTTATAATTTGATTTTTGATTCTGAGAAATCAACAAAATGAGGTTCTAAAGGCATTTAAATCTGAGGAAAAAGAAAACTCATTTTTTTTCCTCTTTAGAGTTTTCGCCTAGGGAGGAATTCTTTTTAGGTGCCAAATTACTTTTCTAAGTATATTTGGCTATTTATACAAACTCAAGAACTATTTTTTAAAACCTACAAAGAATTTATATTATTTTTTTAAATCACAAAATAGACAAGTCTTGATATATCCTCTATGATTAATTCAAACTCGGTTAACAAGTGTTTTCATTACAGCCAACTCAAATATTATTAAAGCAATATAGATTACCTACAGATGAAACAATAAAATTTTGATGAACTCTATACCCCAAAACTTGATTTTAACCGATAATTATAAGTTTACTCAATATGCTGGCTGACAGGTAGGAAAACTGATTTGAATCCAGTCACTTCCTTACTTTTTGTGTTCACTTTGTGCTAATTAGTATTTAAATGACTCAAACATAGGACAAAAAGAGGTAAAAATAAAAAGAAAGGATTGAATAAATTGAGAGAATAGTGAAGTAGCTCTTTAAAACTAGAAGAACACTTTGTATTATTTCAGTTCAGTTCAGTTCAGTCGCTCAATCGTGTCCAACTCTTTGCGACCCCATGAATCGCAGCACGCCAGGCCTCCCTGTCCATCACCAGCTCCCGGAGTCTACCCAAACCCATGCCCATCGAGTCAGTGATGCCATCCAGCCATCTCATCCTCTGTCGTCCCCTTCTCCTCCTGCCCCCAATCCCTCCCAGCATCATGGTCTTTTCCAGTGAGGCAACTATTCACATGAGGTGGCCAAAGTACTGGAGTTTCAGCTTCAGCATCAGTCCTTCCAATGAACACCCAGGACTGATCTCCTTTAGGATGGACTGGTTGGATCTCCTTGCAGTCCAAGGGACTCTCAAGAGTCTTCTCCAACACCACAGTTCAAAAGCATCAATTTTTCGGCCCTCAGTTTTCTTCACAGTCCAACTCACACATCCACACATGACCACTGGAAAAACCACAGCCTTGACCAGATGGACCTTTGTTGGCAAAGTAATGTTTCTGCTTTTTAATATGCTGTCTAGGTTGGTCATAACTTTCCTTCCAAGGAGTGTCTTTTAATTTCATGGCTGCAATCACCATCTGCAGTGATTTTGGAGCCCAAAAATATTAAGTTTGACACTGTTTCCACTGTCTCCCATCTATTTCCCATGAGGTGATGGGACCAGATGCCATGATCTTAGTTTTCTGAATGTTAAGCTTTAAGCCAACTTTTTCACTCTCCTCTTTCACTTTCATCAAGAGGCTTTTCAGTTCCTCTTCACTTTCTGCCATAAGGGTGGTGTCATCTGCATAGCTGAGGTTATTGATATTTCTCCCGGCAATCTTGACTCCAGCTTGTGCTTCATCCAGCCCAGCGTTTCTCATGATGTACTCTGCATGTAAGTTAAATAAGCAGGGTGACAATATACAGCCTTGACGTACTCTTTTTCTTATTTGGAACCAGTCTGTTGTTCCATGTCCAGTTCTAACTCTTGCTTCCTGACCTGCATACAGGTTTCTCAAGAGGCAGGTGAGGTGGTATTATTTAGGAAACCATTATTGACAAAAAGAAAAATGCAACCTGGTTACACATGTAATGGCTTTCTTTCTAACTAACCAAAGAATTTAACAAGTTCACATAGACATACAAAATTATTGCGGATAATTCATTCATGCAAATAAAGTAATAATTCTTGATAAAAAAATTTCATTCATGCAAGAAGAAATTAGACTATGTACCCATCAAATAATTTAAAACCTGCCTCAGATCTTGGTTCCCACTCCAGTAATGACATAGAAGAAGTCTTGTTGACTTTTTCCTGAATTTGACAAACAGAACTATAAGATACCTTGCATTCTTAAGCAGAACAAAATGTAAAATGCACTGATGTTCAACAGGTATACAGATTGAGCCAGCTAGATTGCTAGATTACTTCCATTCCATGAAAACAGAAAAACCCAAAGGTCCTGTTTGTGTCATTTGAACACAACAGGACAAGTCTATTTCATTTAAAAAGCTCTGTAATCTATAAATCAGCCACTCATCATTTTCCACCCTGGATCCAACCACAGGTCTACCCATTCCATTAATCTGCTTCTGACAATGAAGTAAAGAAAACTGATGGGCCCCATTTTGAAGACACACCTTTCTACAAATATTTTCCTTTTCCATAATCAGCCATATTGGATCTATCCATTAATTGAAATTCTCTCTGCCTTTTTTTTCTCTTTTTGTGGGGAGGGAAAATTGGGGAGTGGACTTCGCTGGTGGCTCAGACAGTAAAGAATCTACCTGCAATGCAGGAGACTTGGGTTTAGTCCCTGGGTTGGGAAGATTCCGTGGAGAAGGAAATGGCAACCCACTCCAACATTCTTGCCTGGGGAAGAGAGGAGCCTGGGGGCTACAGTCCATGGGTCACAAAGGGTCGGCATGATTGAGCGACTAACACTTTCACACTTTTATTCCCACACTTTCTGCCTTTTTTGAGTATTTTCAGTTTATACCACTTCATAATACATTCTAAAGCTATGTGAAATAAAGTGAGAGCTCCTTTGATTTTTCTTAAGTTTACCTCTTTAAAAAATCAGGAGATGCCCTACTTCTTGGTATATATAATTATTTCAGTATACAGTGACCTGAGCCATGTTTATCCTATCTACCCATTTGTGATTAAAGAGATAGACCTTCTTCCAGTGGGTTCTGCCTTTTGGTGATGTGAGGCAGGAGTCTATACATCATGCTGCTTATCATGCCCCGTATCTTCCTGTCCTTCCTACGTCCTGGGCGGACTGTTCCCAGTATTCAGTCTACAGTCACTCCCATGCTGCTTGAGCAGAGCCTAATCAAGTTCAGAGCCTACTCTCAGGTTAGTAAGTTTCAATGACCTCTCCAGTGCTTATCCGTCCAGAAATTCATCTCTCACTTTCCTGTCCGCATTTTCCAGCTTCATGGGGTCTCACTGGGGCACAGCTCCTGGGAACTTGGCAACCCTTAGGAAAGGCTGTTAAATCAGACCAGCATCCTTCAGGTAACCACTCCTTGGCTACTCAGCATTTTTACACATCTTCCTCTAAACAAACAAACAAAAAAAAATGCCTATCTGTAATCTTTGTTTCTTTCTTTAAGCCAACTCCCTCTTAACCAGTTTCACTTCCTTATACTTGAAAAAACCCTCCACTATTTAGGAAGAGGCGTTCCCAGTACAGCAACCATGTGCCCCTCACTAGAATGCTTAGGTGTCAGTGTGTGAGGAGCCCAGGTTTCAGGCAGAGTCCACAATTGGCCTGGTACAAAAGTGAGGCTTGCTGCCCTGTCACTCCCTGAGGGCCGTTCTGGAGCCCTTACAGAAACACAAAACATACAGCTTAGTTCTGACGGTCATGGAGCATCCACCCTGTGTCAGGCAGTGGGCTACAGAGCTGAGGAAACAAAGATGGGCAAGATGTGGGTGCTGCCCTTCAGGAACTCATGAGCTTGAGAGAGAAGACAGACCTTCTCAGTAGAGAGTTAAAATATGACGGGATAAGGGGATACAGAGAATGCTGTGGGAATGCAGATTAACTCTATGGGTGAAGGAGGCTCAGAGGAGGTCACATGTGTGCTGAGCCTTGAAGGACTGAATAAAACTGCCCATGGCAGGCAAGGTGGAGAAAGGCATGGCAGACAAACACGAGAGCAGAAGTAATAGAAAAGGATGAGAATTCATGTATTCAAAGGGCCTGGGGACACACAGAATAAGGAGAAATGGTCGAGATGAGCTGGAAAGGCATGATTATGGAGGACCACAGATGCCAAGACCATGAGATTGGACTGATTCCTAGTATAGGCGATGGGGAGCCAGCAGAGGTTTCTAAGCAGGGGAATGACATGAACAGATGTTCTACTCGTATTTATGCATGGAAAGCCAGGAGGTCAGCGCTAATGGAAATTAATCCATAAAATGACAGCATAGGCTGAAAATTTGCCCCATTGTCTACATTTTCCAGGAGCAATACACAGAATTATGGAAAACTACTCATTAGAGTTGCATACAAAACTACTGAGGAAAATAAAGTGAGGGTTCTGTTTCTGTGAGGAGCTTTTCTTTCACAGAGAAAGAAGTGCTTGCTTACATCTTCCTTGTGTGGCAGAGATTAATTTGCCAGAACATTTTATTTTGAAAATATCAACTGCCAATTTGCACTTCATGTGTTTCCCACACCTTTTCAATGGCTAATTTGATTCAAAATGGTTAAATTTTCAGCAAAACGTAAGGTGGATCATAGTATTTCTTTTTTTAAACCCCTTCAAGGGGTCAACACAGCCTGCAGAGTTGGTGATTCGCAAAGCAGAGAAAAATGTTGGGGTAAACAATGGGAAGGACTGAATAAAAATGTCCTATGTTTTCCTTGAGAAATACAGAACATATTAATATAATTAGCAATAAGTTTTATTAATTAAAAAACAAAACCATAGCCTACAGAAAAAGGCTTGCTCTGGTTAGTAAGGCTTATAAGATCTGGCCTCCACTCCCAGCCTCTGACCCTGCCCTCTAATCCACATACCCCCCACCCCGTGGGCAGAGCTCCTAAGGGCTATGTTATCCACCTTTGCTGCTCCTCTACCAGTTCTGCTCCTCTTCCAGTTCTCCCCACAACCCCACCGAAAGACTTCATGAAGCTGCCCATCTCTCTAGGTACAAATGGCCACTCCCTTCTACACAGTGCTACCCACCTCCTCAAACCCAGAGATAGTACCTGTACCTCCTTCCTCATCTTAGTCTCATGATGAAGTGCTATGGTGCCCATTTCCTTTTCCGCCTCTCCCCTCACTAGAATGAAAGCTCTATGATTCGAGGGTCTTTGTCTTATTCTTGGCTCTATCCTCATCACCCTGAAATTACTATTTTAAACGACTGAACGAACAAAGTATGAAACCACTGTGATTACCTTTCTAATCTCAAATTCAAGATTTTCTGGACTTCCCTGGTGGTCCATAGGATAAGAGTCCACCTGCTAATGCAGGGAACATGGGTTTGATCCCTGACCCAGGTAGATTCCACATGTGGGGCAACTAAGCCTGTGCGTGCCACAACTAACCCCAGGTGCTCCACCACAAGAGAAGCCAGCACAATGAGGAGCCTGTGCGCCACAACTAGGGAAAGTCCACAGGCAGCAACAAAGACCCAGTACAACCGAAAAGAAAATAAAAAGATTTTCTGCCTCTTCCAATCTTTGAAGAGGACCACAATCTACAAAATGCTCACTGAAATACACACATTTGAGTAGCCATCCAAAGCAGCCACACTACCGAACACCTTATTTTATTTTTTTCGAACACTTTAATAATATGAATCATCACTCATTCTTTTTTGACAAAGTCACAACATCATATATGAAGTTTTCATAGAAACAGGCACACCTGCATGAAGAAATGTAAAGTGTCAGGGGGTAGAAAATCGTGTTGGTTGGGCATGTGAATTAGACTTGAGAGAAAGTTGATGACTCCAGCAAAACTCTTTTTGTGCTGGTAACAGTTGTCCCATTGCCAAACTTCCTCCTGAGCAACCTCTCTCTCTCTCCCCATCCCTCCCCCCTCCCTTCAGCTCACATTTTCTCGGTGTGAAGGTGCCTACAGGTACATTTTCTGGCTTCCTTCCCTAAAAGTAACCCAAAGTGCAATTCATCATACACGCAAAGAAGCACTAGCAAGAAGCACTCCCAAAGCCCTTATCCAAGCACCCCCATTTTGCGATGCTCATCTGATGCAATGAAATTGCGAGACTCCAGACTCAGCACAACCCTCCCTCTACAAGCCTCTACCTATAACATGTGGCTGGACCACTGTCATAATGATCGAACTCTCTTTCCTAGAAAAGAATCTCCCCATGTTGTCCCCAGGACCATCTCCACCTAGGCTAACATCCCCCTTGCCCAGTCTCTCCATATGACATCACGTTCCTGTCCTGGGTTCATTTTCATTTCAACCTGGACCCCCTGGTCAATAGCTCCCTCATGGAACCATGTCCATGGCCACTCCCCAGCACTACATCAAACCCCTCCTTGCTTGTCTTTCCTGCCACAGGAGAAAATCCTAACTGGGTACTCAGGGCCTTCATTTCTGGGGATAACAAATCCTTGGCTCAGCTGGGCTCTCACAGTCTCCTCAAGGATTTTACTTACTGCTTGTCAGCTTCCTGCGACCTAAAGAACAGGATACTTGAGGTTCCACGAATGGAAAATCCCCTCTCTCTTACAATAGCATCCTGCTTGATTTGCATAGCTTGATCCAAGGGCTGATCCACCGAATCTGCGGTCCCCACTGGCACTGACAAAATTCATATAACCCTGTATCCTTCCATATTGATTTAGCAGTCAACTCCTTTCCAGGTGCCACTTTCTCTACTCCTAATTTGGTTCCTAATCTGAAGTCTCTAAATGATCCCTGGATGGGCTACGTGGGATCTGTAAAAGTCTGAAATTATATGAAAAATGTATAAACATCTTTATAGGAAAAGGACCCAGAGCTTTCCGTACCTCAAAGGAGTGTGTGATCCAAGAAAGGCTAAGATCTACTGCCTTACTAACTGCATATAAACGGGTCGCATTTTTTTTTACATAAGATTTATTGACTTTGTGTAATTATAAAGCAATACATCGGACTTCCCTGGTGGTCAGTGGTGAAAAACACACCTGCCAATGCAGGGAACACAGGTTTAATCCCTGGTGGGAGAAGATTCCACATACCACGGGGCAACTAAGCCCATGTACCACAACTACTAAGTCTGAGCTCTAGAGCCCACGAGCTGCAACTACTGAAGCCCACACACCCTAGAGCCCATGTTCCACAATGAGAAACCAACACAATGAGAAGCCCGCACACTGCAACTAGAGAGTAGCCCCTACTCTTCTGTGACTAGAGGAAAGGGCATGCAGCAATGAAGAGCCAGCACAGCCAAAAATAAATACTAATTTAAAAAATTTTTTTTTAATTTTAATTAAAGCAATATATATTCATTGAAGGATCTTTAATCTAAAAATGTAAAGAAGAAAAGAAGTTACTTAGAATTCCATCATTCAAAGAGGACCACTATGAGTGACCATTTTGATGTTCCTCCATCTCTTTTCTATTTTTTCTCCTTTTAAACTGGATTCATACTATTGATATCTGATAGTTACAGTGTTCCAAATAACATGAAAAACTTCAGAATACAAGGAATTTGGGACTAGTGTTCAAAAATTCCTTTGATTTCCAAGTGCATTCACCAACAAAATTTCTTGAGCACTGCTATGTGTATGATATACCACTCCCAAAGTCAAGAGGTAAATAAAGCCTTATCCAAGTTTTCACACAAGGTGTTTAAAAATTCTAGGGATTTCAACAGTCTGTGTAAAGCTCTATCCTAAGAAAAAGAACATTTTAGTTTAAAATGACTGGATCTATGTCAACCAGAAAAAAGGGGAGACAGGTGGCATGAATGACTTAATTATGGACTTGGAAGAATGCAATTAAAACCACTAGAAGTCAGGTTTTTTAAAAAATGGTTTTCCTTTACTACCAAAACAATTTTATCACCTAATGATAAAAAAACAAAGGTGATTAAAAAAACACATGAGATGGGACTATAGTGTAAAGGCCCAGGTCATCTCACATGACTCACAAACTCATTCTGAGGAAAATTCCCTGTGTTTTGAGCAATGACATTAGGAAATAATTGTGTGGCTTCCTATGGTGACTGTTCAGAGGACAGCACTTGTTTGCTTGTGGAATTCCGCTGTGTTTAAAGAGGATCATCAGTGTAATTACTTCACTGACACTGCTTACATATTTCACAATCAAGATCATTCTGGAAAAACAGGATTATTACTTCTTTGCTTTAAATATATATAGGCAGAGGACAAGCCAACTGAAAGATTTCTTATCTCAAGTCCACTCCCTCCAATACAATTTTGAACCCTCATTTAAGTATTATTCCATTTTTGAGCAGGAAAGCAAGTTAAGTCTCTTTGCACAATTCAAGGCTGAACCCAGTGAAATGCTCTAGAGCTTTCTCTCTGTCACCCCATCCCATGCTAAACCATTGAGCCTTTTCCTCATTCCTCTGACCATTGGAAGTCTCTCTGAGGGAGTGATCCAGGCCTGACCCCGTCAGAGTTTGCCAGAACATACTGGAATTGACTGGAGAAGGCACAGCCTCTGGTCAGGTCAAAGGCCCAGCCTTGCCTTCTTGTCAACACCACAACGTGACTGCAGCTTCTTGCAGGGTCTAAGTGAGGTAGTCATGCGGCAAGCAGGCAGAGGCAGCCCCACTGCAATGCCTCAGCATCTTTTTCTTCCTTAGGGCCACAGCCCCTTTCAGAAGACCCTGGGGCAGCCAGTGGACAGGATGGTTGAGAGCGGATGCAAGAGTTAAGAGCCCTTTTTAGGTCACCACAGATCAGTGAGCAGTGATAAAGAACCCAACTGCCAATGCAAGAGACATAAGAGACGCAGGTTCGATCCCTTGGTCAGGAAGACCCCCTGGAAGAAGGCATAGCAACCCACTCCAGTATTCTTGCCTGGAGAATCCCATGGACAGAGGAGCCTGGTGGGCTACAGTCCACAGGGTCATAAAGAGTCGGACACAACTGAAGCAACTTAGCTAGCTAGCTAGTAAAAGTCGCTCAGTTGTGTCCTACTCTTTGCAACCCCATGGATTGTATCAGTTCAGTTCAGCTAGCTAGCTAGAGCACTGAGCAAAAGGAAATCCAAAAAAAGAGGCAATATATGTATACATACAGCTGATTCACTCTGCCAAACAGTAGAAACTAACACAACATTGTAAAGCAACTATACTCGAATACAAATCAATAATTTACAAACTCTTGGACTTTCCTGGTGGTCCAGTGGTTAAGAATCCACCTGCCAATGCAGGGGGTATAGGTCCGATCCCTGGTCCAGGAAGAGCCCACATGCTTGGAGCAACTAAGCCCATGCACCACAACTACTGAAGCCTGTGTGCCCTAGAGCTTGTGCTCCAACAATAAGAGAAGCCACCGCAATGAGAAGTCCTTGCACGGCAACTAGAGAGTAGAACACGCTCACAGCAACTAGAGAAAAGTCTGCACGCAGCAACGAAGACCCAGCACAACCAAAAAATAAATAAAAGAAAATTGCTAAAAAATCTCCTCTACATGTACAAGACACGAACCTTATCTACTCAGCCTTGCGGGACTGGGAGCTCACTGTGGGCAGATTCTCATTCTTCTTCACCTTCATGTTCCTAGTGCTTTGCACAGTACAGGGGGCACTTGATAAGTATCTGTTATAAGCTGATTGAGTCAAGTACATGAAACCAGAAATGATCTGAAGACATTTCCTATTGTAATATTCTATGAACTGTAAGCAGGCATCCTTCTGTAGACAAGAAAAACTTTTCAGAAGGTTTTTTAAACAAAAACTTTGCAAAGAATTTATTCTATTTCAAACTGCTATAATTTAATATTTCCTATAAATAAAATATCACCTTAAAATGATAAAAAATTTTCAATAAAAACTTTACAAAGAATTTATTCTATCTATATTTCAAATTGCCATAATTAATATTTCCTATTAATAAAATCTCACCTTAAAACGATAAAAAAAAAGAGCCCTCAGATTCTCTTAGAATGCCACAAGCAACATAAGGGGGACTTGAGTCCATTCACCAGGGCTCAGTGTGTTGCAGAGAAAGACCAAAGACTTTAAAGCCCTTTTATACACTTTTCATAGAACTATAGCTGGAAAGTCAGACCTGCTGACCCATTAAGTCCCCACGATGTGCTCAACAGCTTTGCAACTCGACACCTACTGTTTCTTTTCTGTTTGAGGATTGTCTAAGGTGCTGAAATTTCATGGGGGAATAAGTAGGTGCTAGGTACTACCTATACCAGAAGTGGTAGAAAGTGATGGTCATTTTACTGACAAGAGAATAGTTAAAAGTAAATATGGTCAGACTTTCCTGGTGGTCCAGTGGTTAAGAATCCACCTGCCAATGCAGGGGACGCTGGTTTGATCCCTGGTCCTTGAAGATACCAATGCCTCAGAGCAACTAAGCCCGTATGCCACAACTACTGAAGCCCATGCTCCACAACAAGAGAAGCCACCACAATGAGAAGCCCATGCATTGCAGCTAAAGAATAGCCCCTGCTCACTACAACTAGAGAAAGCCCCCTCACAGCAACAGAGACCCAGCACAGCTAAAAAAAAAAACACATTTTTAAAAAGCAAATATATGGTCAAATGAAAACATTAAAGATTTCTGTATTCTGAATGACAAGATTATGGATGATTTTTTCTTCTTTTTTCTGCTTTTCCCCCAATTTTTCTAGCACAAACATGTATTGCTATTATAATCCAAAAACATAAAATCAATTTTATTAGCTTTTTATTATGGTAAAATATACATAAAATGTACCATTTTGACAATATTAAGTGTACACTTCACTGGCATTAAGTCCATTTACATTGTTCTGCAACCACCATCATTATCCATGTCCAATTTTTTTCATCATCCGAAACAGAAACTCTGTAGTCATTAAACCCTAACTCCCCCTTCAACCCAACCACTGGGAACCTCTGATCTACTTTTTGCCTCTATGAATTTGCTTATTTTAGGTACGTCATACAAGTAGAATCATATAATAATTGGCCTTTTGTGTCTGGCTGATTTCACTTAGCATGATATTAATATTTTCAAGGTTCATCCATATTACAGCATGTGTCAGAATTTCATTCCTTTTAAAGGCTGAATATGATTTCATTGTACGTACATACAATGCTTTGTTTATGATGGACATTTGGGTTGTTTCCACCTTTTGCCTATCGTGAATAACAGGATATGAACACTAATAGGATGTGTTGATAGGAACACTGGTGTACGAGTATTTGTATGAACCCCTGCTTTTTCTTTGGGGTTCACAACTTAGAAATGGGATTGCTGGACAATACAGTTGTTAGGGGAAGCACACTGACTGAAACCACCCACCCTGGCCAGGCACCACAGTAACAACTTACATGAGTTGTTTTATGACAGGAGGTCCTGGTAAGGAACACAGAACTAATAAGTCAACACCAACCAGAAGAGTTCAGGAAAGGTCAAAAGGAAACACCACATGTTCAACCACCTCCCAGAATCTTTCTCACTGGCATCCATCTTGGCTGACCAAGGCATGGACTTGGAGTCCACAAGGAAGGCCTCTGAGTCAAAATGAACGGCTAAAGATGACCCGGAAACTAATCCCATCACCATAAAACCCGAGACTGTGCTCCATGTGGCAGGGCAGTTCTCCTCGCTTCCCTTACCCTCCGGCTCTCCACCCGGGTGCCCTTTCCCAATAAAATCTCTTGCTTCGTCAGCACATGTGTCTCCTCAGACAATTCATTTCCAAGTGTTAGACAAGAGCCCAGTTTCAGGCCCTGGAAGGGGTCCCCCTTCCTGCAACAAATGGTGACTCTGGCAGGACTCTTCTTCATTGCAACTGACATCCTGACTACTCACGGTACTCAGAGACCAGCTTGCCCACGAGTGGACCAGACCCACCAGCCGCAATTGGGACCCTTTTGTCCCTGGTCTCCTCCTGACTAGGACAACTGGCCAGAGTGCCCTGACCCAGTAAGGAACAAGAGACTTTATTGACCTCTCTCCCCTTCCCGCTCTCTTTCCTCTCCTTAACCCTTCCTATTCTACCCCTTTTTTCTTGTCCCCCAGTCCTGGATGCAGGAATTGGTCAAAGGGCCTCAGCCTGAGCTGGGGATCGGAGACTGATCACCTCCTCTTGGCAGAGACCTTGAATTCTGGTTCTGTTCTGGTCTGGTTTCTGGTAGGGCTGAGTTCCAGTCCTCCTTTCTCTGGAGGCCCAGGGTAAAGTCCCGTAATGCCTGGATATCTGCAGGTGGCAGGAGACACCTGTAAGGCAACCCCTTTTGCCCTCCTCTCCCACCTACTCCCCCTTCTTCTTTCAACCTGGCTTCCTTTCCTCCCTTTGAAATCTTTGAAGACCTGAGATATTTTCATTTACTCTGTTAGTACTTGGATCTGGAGTTCTATGTCTCTATAGGAGGTTTTCTGAGAGACTGTAACCTTGTATTTAAGGGAGTGTCTGATGAGGACTGCCATGTCTGTGTGTGTGTTTTATACTCTGTGTTCTGTGTTATGATTTGTGATGGCCATTCTGCTTTGTCTGGCCACCATTTGGTTTAGACCTGCCACCATTTTGTTAGAACTTGATTTTCTTTTTCTGTGCCTTGAGACCAGGGCTCTTAGGAACACTTATCTAGACAATCTCTAACTCCTGAGACTGAGGAAAAATGGAAAAAAGCCTTTAAAACTTATAAACTAGTAAATTTTATATTGTAATATCTAATTCATGACTAAGCTTAGAAAATGAAGCTAGATCTTGTGTTGTGTCTGTCTGAATATGTTTCGGTATGTCTTTGTCTCTGGACAATATTTTTGAGATTAATTTGTAAATGAGCTCTATTTAATTGGCTTAAAGAAAAGTAAGCATTTACATATCAAATAATTCTAAATTAACAAATTCCAAGTTCATGTGAACTGGGAAATATTCAGTATTAAATATCTGATATTAATGTTTGTTGATCTATCTAATACAGACATGTCTTAGAGTAATTAACATTAAGTAGAATATTTTCATTGTACCTAGGTTTAATATGTTAAATATTATCGTATCTGTTACAAGTTTGTCAACAAGGAAATTACCTCGAGTGAAGAAACTTCTAAAAAAATGTAAATGAGGTATGAGCTTTTAGATAAACTCTATTAAGAATAATTATGCTTTAGAGGAATATCTGTCTAAAATAATCTCTCCAGATTGGGGTAACTTAAATTTCTAAGGGTTGTGCTAAACTGTTGGAAGTCTATTCAATAGCTAGGTCACTTCCAAATAAAATAAGATTTTGAAACATTTACTACTAAACACTAATTTCCTTTTACAGAGAAACTAAAGAGATTTAGGACTATAAATGAATAATGTTTGGTGCCATCCTAAAATGTTCTAAGAAAGCAAAGGTTTTAGAAATTATCACTAGTATTTATGCTCAGGAATCTATAAAATGCTAATATAAAAGTTAGTTCTTGGTTGCTAAAGGAAAGTAAGAAGTGTGTTTTCAGTAAAAAAAAAATGTATTATAAAAAAATACTGAAAAGAGTTATGCATGATCAGTATTTTCTAAAATTGGATTACAATTAGTTAGATAAATGGATTCTGTTAGGAATGACACAGCCATAGGAAAACTGGTTAGAGCCAACTAGGTCCAAGATGGCAGAGTTAACTTTCACAAGACCTTCAGCCTCAGTATATATGACCATTGTGACAAATCAAACTAAATAATATACCCATCAGCACTAAATCTGACCAAATGTTCTAAACCCTTTTAATTGATTTTTTTTATAAAACTTCCTAAATTGAATTCTGTTAAAGTTCCTTTGACCTCTAGCTAACTTTGGGGTGCTTCAGAGGGCCCCTGAAACATCCCAAAGAGAGATATTAAACTAATTGTGTTTATTTGGTTGGTTAAATTACACGAAAATATTATCAAATGAGTAATAAATCCTCTCATGTTGTAACATATGGTAAATATTACTAATATAGGTATCCTAGAAATTATATGGAGTTCTTAACATTCTAATATGTCCTGGTATTCTAATGGAAAACCTAATGACTTCACAAAAGTTAACAAAGGACTGAATGAACCAACAAATATGCTTATAACTTTTATGGTTTCTATCTGAAAAATTATAGGCTTGAATTTGTGTTTTCCAGGAGTAGGGAAAACTGTCCTCTCAAACTAATTATAACAGCAATTTAGTAAAAGTATACGTTATAAACAAGACAATTATATTTTCTCTCTATCTGACTCCTCCAGAGATTGGAAACTCTTATGTTTCCAGTAACTTTACCAGATGAGTTAGGAAGGTTATCTCACTAACAGGTACAAAAATCTCAAGCAATTTGTGAGACCTTAAAAAGGGAAGAATTCACCTAGATTTGTTATGTGATAAGCTTTTGGTGCGAGTTTCCCAGCCCTGTTTTATTTTAAAAGTTCAGTCTGAGGCTCTATAAATATTTCAGCAAAACAAAAAGTCTGTGATCAATTATGGTTATATAAATCATCAGGCCAGAATTACTGACAGCAGACCTATTTTACAAACAAACTAGGCTTACTATGGAGAACAGTGTGGAGATTCCATAAAAAGCTGGAAATAGAACTGCCATACGACCCAGCAATCCCACTGCTAGGCATACACACAGAGGAAACCAGAATTGAAAGAGACACGTGTACCCCAGTGTTCATCGCAGCACTGTTTACAATAGCCAGGGCATGGAAGCAACCTAGATGTCCATCAACAGACGAATGGATAAGAAAGCTGTGGTACATATACACAATGGAATATTACTCAGCTATTAAAAAGAATGCATTTGAATCAGTTCTAATGAGGTGGATGAAACTGGAGCCTATTATACAGAGCAAAGTAAGTCAGAAAGAAAAACACCAATACAGTATATTAACGCATATATATGGAATTTAGAGAGATGGTAACAATGACCCTATATGTGAGACAGCAAAAGAGACACAGATGTAAAGAACGGACTGTTGGATTCTGTGGGAGAAGGTGAGGGTGGGATGATTTGAGAGAATAGCATTGAACATCTATATTATCATATGTGAAATAGATCGCCAGTCCAGGTTTGATGCATGAGACAGGGTACTCAGGGCTGGTACACGGGGATGACCCTGAGAGATGGGATAGGGAGGGAGGTGGGAGGGAAGGTCAGGATGGGGAACACATGTACACCCATGCTGAATCATGTGAATGTACAGCAAAAACCACCACAATACTGTAAAGTAATTAGCCTCCAATTAAAATTTTAAAAAAAGAAGCCTGTGCACCACAACTAATGAGTAGCCCCCACCTGCCACAACTAGAAAAAGCCTTCAAGCAGCAACAAAAACCCAGCACAGACACAAATAAATAAATTTCTAAAATCCTTTTTAGAAAGTGAGGATTGCAAAACTCTGTGAATACACTAAAAAATAAAAAATTGATGTGATTACTTTAAATGAGAGGATTTTATGCTATGTGAATTACATCTCAATAAAGTTGTTTAAAAAAAACTAAGCTTAATTTGGTTATATTTGATAAAAATGAGGATATATTTTAGGGAGAAAAAGATGTTTCAATAAATGTTAAATCCCAGTTTGTTAATGGAGGTCTGCATCTAATAAGACTCATTTCCTGGATAGTTCTTTGCTGTTATGTGATTAATGTAAAATTTAGTTGAATTCTTAAAGAACACCCTAAGTTTACTTCTGAAGCTTATCTCAGTAATCTATCTTTGGATGAAGATCAGATGCCTCATGAGCTGCAACCAGGGCTGGAAAAAGACATAATTTAAAGGACTGTCTCCAAACTGGACGAAAGGACCTTTTTAAGAGGTACTCCTAACTGGCTAATGCACAGTGAAATTGAAATTCCGGAAATTGATTCTTAGATTAATTCCCACTTCCAAAGGTCCCAACGCTGGACTGGTCTAAAGAGAGGACAGCTGACCTGATCTCACCTTAAAATGATACTTAGAGGAAAAACTACACTACACTAGGATGAGAAGACAATGACATCAGAGATAAACAGTTTGCCCAAGATGCCTGACCTGATCGTATGATCATTTATAATGTTTTCTTGACTTCTTAGACCTTTACATATAAATCAAATGCTTTTCTATCATAGGCCTGATCCTGTGCTAGTTTTAAAAATCAATCCAATTGTTGGGTTTGTGGCCAATTATCTGTGTCTAGTTCTGGGTTACCTTGGTAAATTTCTCTACTTCAAGGCTCTAACTAGTTGGCCCTGAGAAAATTTACTTAAAAAAATATATAGTCATATTCAGGTCACTATTGATATTACTACATGGGATCCCCTCACCTGGCCAATTAATAATGCCTGCTCTGACTCTGACCATAAATTTGAGTTTTCTTCTATTACTCAAGCTCAATCAGAACAACAAGCAAAGTTTCAGCAGAGGAAAAAAAATCTCCCACATTTATGGGACAGATTTATATAGATAATACCAGGCTATGGTAATTTAAAGTCTCCTCTATGTTGAAAACAGTTAAATCATACTAAGGAAAATCAGTCGAGTAACACTATAAAACTAGGTTATGTGCCTTATAGACACTGCCAATATATAATTTGCCTGAAAGATAAAGATTCATACAGAGTAGACTAAGTCATATGACCTGGAATATACTGGGCTACATCTAATGGAAGCTCTTAGCTTAAGTCTTACTTACGACTTTACTAATACTGCTGGCTATGTTATTTGTATTTCGCCTGTTTTACAAAATTGGCTGTTTCTTATACTGCCAAATGTGTGACTGAGGCCTCTGATAAAATAATATATAGTTCCATATGAGATCGATGATGGTAACAGTGTAATTCTAGATATGGGAAGAAGCAACAAGAGGGAATGTTTTCCTGGACCAAAGGGCTAATAAGACAGATGGTCCAGAGAATTTTGGATACTATTTTATGGCCTAGCCCAGTACCAGCACATTGCCTGTCAACAAAATCTGCCAAACTGGAGAATGGACATTCTCAGCACCATGGGATAAAATGGTCATGAAATACCCCCCTCAAAATCATGGTCAAGTTTATGATCAAGAAGGGGTTCTGCCAACTAAAAAACTGACACTTCCCAACTACCTCTACAAAGATTAAATCATGGCCACTGCAGCTGCTGATCTTCAACACCCCTGAAAGGAGTTCAGGGTGGAAATCGGGAATGAGACACTCTGTGCTCTGGAAAAAAACTGGCAGAACAGGCCTTCAGGTAGTTAGATCTTTTCAGGAGAAGATTTTATGAGTCCCAATTCTTACATCTTCACATACCTAGAGAAACACTGACATTGTTAATGGTGACGTCTGCTTTGGCTATTAAGGAGAATTTTACAATTAAAAGTCAAAATAGAATAGCTATGGTTCAGACATCCAAGGAAATAACTAGGTGATTCTACGGGTGTAATTTCAGACTGGACCTTGTATTGCTAAACACTTGAGTTTTCTGAGTCGTGTCAGGCCGGGATGCCACCATTCTCAAAACAATGTCTGCTGGCAGCCAGTAACTGCAACCACACCTTTTATAAAACTAGGCAACTGGCTACCTGGCCTATAAGCCTCCCCGAAGTGCCAGGTCCAGACAGGGTTTCAGACCTATTCTTCCAAAAAAAAAAATGAGATTTATTTTGTCTATTAAAATTCCAATTATCACTCCTCCAACTACTTCTAATTGGGTCTGTTACACCAAAATGGCAGACCAAGGGACTGAGATTTTAATCATACAAGACTCAGATCTAGGACTTGGAACTCAGGAATACTTCCAAATCAGTGTCTATTCTCCAAGCTGAGGCAGTCCTATGCCCCATTTTGACAGGAAGTTCTCACAGTCAAAGTTGCCCAGTTCCCTGAATTAAAACTGAGCAGGACTCTGTGGGGCTCTGGAGTACAGATCTGTTCTATGTTCTCCATTTCTTGTCTGTAGGATATAGGCTTCGTTCAGCCTCCTTGACCTTCCCTGAGTTCCAAAGGGTAGATTCAAACAGTTGCTAATCAGGGAAGGTAGGGGATATAGAAAGAGGAGGAACAATCAAACGGTGGTACAGCCTTGAGACAGGGTCCTGGTTCCTACTCAAAAAAATATACATAACAATGTCTTTGAGTTCTTCTACAGAACTGGGGCCCCCACCCAGGTGGAGGATGGTAACTTCAGGCTGAACACAAGATTCCTGGAGCACCGTTCTGTTGCCTCACCACCAGCCAATCAGAAAAAAGTCACACACCCTGCAGCTCTCACCCCAAATGTTGCCTTCTGTTTCTCAGGACCAGTGATGATCATCCTGTTAGGTCTCCTGTTTGGCCTCTATCTATTTCATCTCTGAGAGGAGCCAAGAGTTTCAAGCTAAATTGCTGTTATTACAAGGGTGAATGCTGGTTTCAGGCAAAGAATACCTCGACTTAGATCAGGTAGAGAGAGATTTCTGCTCTGCTAGGCAGGCCTACGCCCATGCACAGCAGGAAGAAGTTACAGAAGAAAGAAACCTCCGCCCCAATTCCCAAGAAGTATCTTGAGTATGAAGTCTCTCAGGGGGTAGTTGTTAGGGGAAGCACACTGACTGAAACCACCCACCCTGGCCAGGCACCACAGTAACAACTTACATGAGTTGTTTTATGACAGGAGGTCCTGGTAAGGAACACAGAACTAATAAGTCAACACCAACCAGAAGAGTTAAGGAAACGTCAAAAGGAAACACCACATGTCCAACCACCTCCCAGAATCCTTCTCACTGGCATCCATCTTGGCTGAACAAGGCATGGACTTGGAGTCCACAGGAAGGACTCTGAGTCAAAATGAACGGCTAAAGATGACCCAGAAACTAATCCCATCACCATAAAACCCGAGACTGTGCTCCATGTGGCAGGGCAGTTCTCCTCGCTTCCCTTACCCTCCGGCTCTCCACCCGGGTGCCCCTTCCCAATAAAATCTCTTGCTTTGTCAGCACATGTGTCTCCTCAGACAATTCATTTCCAAGTGTTAGACAAGAGCCCAGTTTCGGGCCCTGGAAGGGGTCTCCCTTCCTGCAACATGGTGATTCTTTTTTTTTTTTTTTTTTAACACGGTGATTCTATATTGAACTTTCTGAGGAACTGCCAAGCCATTTTCCACAGTGGCTGCACCATTTTACAGTCCCACCAGCATTGCACAAGGGTTCCAATTTCTCCTCATCTTCTACAACATCTGTTATTTTCCATTTCTTTGACAACAACCACCCTAATAGGTGTGAAGACGTATCTCACTGTGGTTTTGATTTACATGTGCTTATTGGCCATTTGTTTATTTTCTTTGGAGAAATGTCTACTAACATTCCTGGCCCATTTTTTATTAAATCAAGTTGTTTGTTTTTTTGTTGTTGAGTTGTAGGAGTTCTTCATATAGTCTACATATTAATCCTTCGGGTATTCTGTGGGTTGCTTTTTTTGTTTCTCCTGATAGTGTCCTCTGATACACAAAGGTTCTTCATCAACTTTATTTTTTGAAGAAAGCACAGGTAAAATTTTTAGAGGGTAGACAGTGTAAAGTATAGACGGAGATGGGAATCCTCATGCTTCTTTTTAGACTTCCTTTTTACGGGAAAAGAAACAAGAACTGTTTCATCTCTCTGAGGTAACAACGCACATCTCCTCCCCCAGCTTGGCTTCTCCCTAGGCAGCCAGTGCTATAGGACACTGGTGTGCTAGTGAGAGCCCCAGAAAGGGAACTCATGCTGGGGGTGGTAGGTGAGCCCAGTGGGGATGCGCAGGGTGGTGAGGACATGGGATCCTGTAAGACTTTTAAGGTCCGCCAGTTCCACCAGGCAGACATTTCATGCTACCCTTTCTCAGGCTGGTTCATGACTATATACACTCAAACTTCTCACATGGAAGATAAACACACAGATTTGTTACTACTGAATGGAATGGACTGTTTAACTCCTCATTGTGAAAAGTGACACCCAAGCTCAGTTCCTTCTTGAAGAATCAAATGCTTCAAGTGACATCCTCTGTAAATTGCAGGCATTTTACCTTTTGTGTATCTCTGCCCTTCATTTCTTTTCTCCCTCCTCCTCCCTTCCCACCTCCCTACTCCTGTCAGCAAAATAGAGCTTCTAAACAACTCTTTGTCATGTGAGAATTTATTTTCCAAGCATTTTTGAAGTTTAATGAGTTTCTACAGGCAATCAATCAGAAGAAGCACCACATATTCATTTTCTTCTGGATCCTGGAAACACTCAAATCCCCTGGAATGTGAATACATGAAGTCTAAATTTCAGGACAATTGCGAGGCTAAATTGTTGAATATCTAAGACTAAAGGTTAACCCACTGCAGATCCAGTAAATCGATTATTTCCTGCTCTACAAAGTAAGCATTTGTTATCAAAGATATTCTCAATTATAAATCACTGATCACCAACCATTCTTTCATAAGGATACAAATATCTGAAACTTTCCCCCTAACACGGAAACATACCTCATACCTCAGGGCATGAATCAAGTACTGTACACGCATTCATTTAGCAAAGAACCAAAGTGGAAGGATATCTGTAGAAAGCCTCCCTCTACCTACACATTCCAAAACAACTGGCTTAGAAATTTCATCTTTCTTAGGAGATCCCTTTTTTTGGTAATTAAATCATTAGGGGGGAAAAAAAAAACCTTAATTCCTTTAGCCTGTGCTCACATGCTCTACTTTCAAAGTCATCACATTATGGAATGGGTGGGGGTAAAGAAAACAGGGGAGGAAGAAAAATAGCTCATCTCTACCACAATTCTAACATTTATTGAAAGCTAGCCAAGTACCAGGTACTATGCTAAATGCATTACATGTGTTATCTCATTTTATTCTCATAATAATCCTGTGGGGTAGAAAATACTATCAACACTCACATTTTATCAATGGGAAAAACTGAAGCTAAGGGAGGTGGGACAGGAATGGTAGGCAGAATTCTATGATGCCCCCTAAGATGTTTGGCCCCAGCCTACTCACTGTATATAATTCCCTCCCCTTGATTGTAAGCCAACCTGTGAATATTATGAGCTATCATTCCCCTGATTAGGTGACTAATAAATTGACTCTGAGGTCACCAAAAGGGAGATTATTTTGGGTGGGCCTGGCCTAATCAGATGAACCATAGGAGAGGAACCAGGCCCTTCTTGGAGAGGGAGATTCACCCACTGGCCTTAAAGAAACAGACAAATATTTTTTTTTTCAGACAGAAATATTATGAGCGGTCCACAGTGCTAGACTTGAGGCTCTCCTCTAGGAATTGACAGCCACCCCCAGCTGTCAGCCAGCAAGAAAATGGGTCCAGCCAGTCCTACAACCACAAGGAACTGAACTGTGCCAACTTGAAGAAGCTTGGAAAAGGCCCCTAAGCTTCCAGACAGGAACACAGTCCTGCCAACATGTGTGAAACCCTGAGTAGACTCTAGCTGTGACCTGCCCATACTTCTGACCCAGAGAAACTGAAATAAGAAGTGTGTGTTATTTTAAGCTGCTGAGTTTGTGGTAATTTGCTATGCAGCAATAGAAAACTCATTCATTCAGGAATCAAAGCCAGGACTGTTTTCTGGCATGAACACTCTTAACCACTACAAGTAGTTTCAGTGGCAGCCTCAAAAATTCTTAACCATTTTTAATTCTTCAGAAAAAGTAGAGACATCAATTTTTTCAACATTTTTTGGCAGCATCACTCAACATGTGGGATCTTAGTTCCCCAACCAGGGATCAAACCCATGTCTCCTGCAGTGGAAGCTTGGATTCTCAACCACTGGATCTCCAGGGAAGTCCCCAAGACATCCATTTCTACCAAACAGTCATGGGTATGATCTTTTCCTCTTCTGATGCAGTTTTCAAGTTTTAAAAATGTTTTGGGGACTTCCCTGCTGGTCCAGTGGCTGAGACTCTGTGTTCCCAATATGGGGTGGAGGCGGGGGTGGGGTTGATCCCTGGTAGGGGAGCTAGATTCCACCTGCTGTAACTAAGGGTTTGCAAGCTGCGACTAAGACCCAGAGCAGACAAATAAGTAGAATAAAAGCATTTATGTTTTGATTGTATTCTAGTACAGAAACACATATTGGCTTAAGATCTGGGGGAAGAATACATATTCAATAAAAAACTGCTCGAATGCAGTATGATGACAGGTAAAGTTGTGAAAAAATAAGTAGGCTGGAAATCCTAAGATTTTATTTACCAATGGCACCTTGTTGAAGCGGGCTTGGTTTTTGCAAGGGCTCCAGGCTGGGCTACTTAGGAATACTTTCCTTCTGACTATTGCATGATCTACAAGATCTGTCATTGTGTGCCTCTGAGGAGATGACAACCCATTATCCCTTCTCAGACAGCCCAACTCAAAATTCACTGAACAGGACCGGCCAGCGAATTCTCTGCTGGAGTGAGATCAGCTTAAAGAGCAACTCACAGAATTGTACACTGGAGGTGCTTTTTGGAGGGCATCAGTCAACAGCTCATGTTTCATGATCTTTCACTCACGAACACACCCAAACTACACATGGGGGCAAAGTAAATGAGTAATAATAGCTAATGCTTATGTAGCGGACACCAAGCATTTACCATGAATTATGTCATTGAGGTCTCACACTTACCTCACAAAGTAGATATTATTATCACTGTCTGTCCCATTTTACAGACCAAGAAACTGAGACTTCTTTAGAAAGTGAAGTAACTTTCCCAACATTCTCCAACCAGAGAGTGGCATTTCAACTCAGATGCTGATACCACAGCTCACAGTCTCAGTCACTTTGCTGTATCACCGGTACTTCTTCTCTCCAACTACATATTTTTTCCACCCTTTACAGAACCTAGCAATGAGCCGTCACATAGGAATGTTTCATAGATATTTGCTAACAATGATAACGAATGAGGCTTATGCCGGAGGGACTAGGCAAGGTTTCCAGACCCTTAATCACTGGGAGAAGATGGGAGACCAGAGGACTAAAGTTAATACAGGAGAAGGAGGCGGGCTGAAGGCAGCCCCTCACTTATGTGAGTTCCAGTCTCACAGTAAGTGAACAGAATCGTACTCTATGTTGACTAACTGTATACAAGAAGATTTGATTCTGGCGCTAAGATCATAAAAATCAAAAGGAAAACAAACTCAGTTTTCCAGAGTTTATTTCTCCCTTTTGGAAAAGTTTCTGTGACACATCTGGAAGTGATTTTCTAACACACTAGTTCCAATGAGTCATCTACGCTATTAAGCAATGATTCCATAGGGTGAACCCTGATCATATTTTTCCATTAAGTGGCATCCACCAAGGTCAATGAAAGGCAATGGCTGACCCAGACTTGGACAACCTCACCCTCCACAGCCCCATTTTATATTGTCAAGAACGTCGGTTTTAAGAGGTATAGGAATGCAATCTATCTCCCAGCACTAACGCAAGACTTGTTCTAATACCCTTAGTTTCCTTTCACTGCAGAAGATGGATCCAAAGACTGCTATGGGGGAAGCAACACTCGGTAAAGCTGGCAGAAGAAATGTTATCAGGTCATGTGTAAGCATGAGGCAATGAGAAATGCAGGGGTCAGGGTGGGCAAAAGAATAAAACAATCCACGGTATACAGAAGTCAACTGGAGCACAAGACTCTTAATGCCACCAACAAGAATTTCCCAAGGAATATTCTAGAAAGGACTGCCAATCCACCCCTTGCCCGTTCATCCACATCCCAATACAGTGGCTCCAACATCAACTTTTCACCCGTATCATAATTGGTTTCCTAATATTTAAAAGCTCTAGTATCGATGTTTAGAAGTATAACTTAAGTCCATTTCCCAGAGTCTTCTGACACTTGGATTTCTTTCAGATTACAATGAAAGAATGAGTCATGTTCTTTCAGAGACTAAGGAGCCACTTACAAAGTCTATTTTAAATCTTTCAGGTGACAAGGGTATTATTTATTTCCCAGAAACAATAATTGACTAAATGGCTTCCTCAGGCCTGAAGGAGTTAATGCAACTTCCCAGAGCGATTCTTCACTCCTAGGCACCAAAACAATCTGATTGTAAATTGCAAAACAATTGTCTCAACTTTAAAGCATTAAATCCTACCTTAGAAAAGATAAAAGTTTTCGGGTGGTCATTTGCATTACAAAAGGGTTTTGTTTGCGTTGCCAAAGAATTCCAATCAAATGTATTCAAAAATCAGATTCCCCTAATGTATGCTAAATGATATGATTTGCACATGGGCGTCATTGAGCAAACACAGCTGTACCAAAGCTTGAATTTAATTACAGGTACGTCTTCACGTGGTTCTTCAATACCCATTTCATTGCCTCCAAGGTCGTACAGTGAGGAGTTGACCTTACAATTTCTGACTCATTATTCCCCTATTCTAACAATAAAATTGCTTTGTTTTTTACCTAGCACTTTTCGTCCAAAGCCTTCAAAGTATTCAATCCACATTTGTTAGTCTTCACAATTTTACCAGACAAGTTGGCAAGAGAGGTTAGGAATGCAACCTTCCAAACTACCAGGGATGGCGGGTGGGGGGGTGGGGGTGGGGGCGGGGAATTAGGACCGTTAACAGGCAAAGAAAAAAAAGAAAAAAAATTAAAGATCCACACAAGCACAAAAGAATTACATTTATTTTTCTAAAAATAAAATATTTCATGTGTGGTGTTTTTTTAATAGACTAGTTTTTCAAGCAATTTTAGGTTCACAGCAAAACTGAAAGTACAGAGTTCAGTTCCCATGTATCCCCTGCCCACACATACAGCACAACCTCTCCCATCGTCAACATCCCCCACCAGAGCGGTACTTCCGTTACAATCCATGAACCGTCACTGATGCCTGTTAATCATCTGCAGCCTATAGCTTACACTAAGGTTCACTCTTGGTGGTGTACCTTCTACGGGTTTGGACAAATACATAACAACATGTCTCTCCCACTAGAGTATCATACAGAATCGTTTCACTGCTTTAAAATTCCTCTGCGCTCACCCAATGCAGGCCTCCCTCTCTGCTACTTTTAAGTTATGAATATATTCAAAGCTCAACAAATCAATTTTTATAAACCACTTTTATATTATGATCAGAATGGGTGCTAGAAATAAAATGGAGCATGAAATGTGGTGGGGAAAAGACAGAGGACAAAAGCAACCCAAAAAAAATGAATTCAAGCATGTGCATACTGATAGAAAAAATGGGGGAGCACACAGGACAGAGGGAAAAAGAGATCTGCCTACCAAGATCTGCAGCATCATCTAATTATCTGAAATGTCAGAGGCAAGACCTTCCATTTCCAAGCTCCTAATTCATCCCCAATTCTGCCATCCATTTGTTTTAAATCCTCAAGAAATCTAAGATTGTTTTTAAATAACAGAACAAAGATACATACTATTGTAATCTGTAATCCTGTTCAAAATCAGGAAAATGGCAACCATAAATCCTTGCAGTATCAATGCATATCACCCGTTAATAGTTTTATTTGAAATTTAAGCCTCTCTAGTGATTGATTATATTAATGGCAGCAAAGGATGACTACAGTATCGACAAACCTAAGACACAGGTCACAGGCAAGAAAGGTGAGAGCAATTTTAATTCACATTTCAGAAAATTCAGGGTAGGCATTTCTGCCTCTCAAAAATTGTGGAGATAATATGAAACATTAAATAGATATATACAGATCTACAGGCATATATGTGTGAATTATGTATACATAAACCCTTTGAAACTTCACTTTATAGAGAACCCACTATGATCACAATTAGGAGAATACTTAAGCAGATTGAAATGAAAAGCAAATGGGAATTGAAGTCTCAATTTCTAGACCATCCTAATTTTATTGATTCAAATGACAGAATGTGAAACGTGGAAAGCAATGAACAAGCAGCTGTAAGATTATAGAGAAAACTATTTTAATAATAAGAGTACCATGCTAATTACTATATAGATACTATCATACACATATGCATTTATATGTGTCACCGAACTATAGCAAGCCTGAAAAGTAAGTATGGAGCTTTTCTTGAATTCTATCAATATTTTTTCCGATTACAGAAATAATACATTTTAAGAACAGAAAATGTAAAATAAGAAAAAAATTTACTCATAATCTCAGCACTCAGATACATACTGTTAATATTCTATATACCTACATGTATTATAAACACAGGCATTCCCTTTGAGAATGTTTCTTTGAATATAACAATAATACTAACAGCAAATATTTATTCAGTGCTTCCTATGTTCCAGGCATTATTTGTTCCATTGTATTCTTTTACTCAATCCTTACAACAACCCTGTGAAGTCAGAACTATCTACCATCGTCTCCATTTTACAGATGAGAAAACTGAGGTACAGAGTGGTTAAGCAACTAAAACCATATATTATCACATATGCTTTATTTTTAAAAAATACAATCATACTTTGCATGCTGTTTCATACTCTAAACTTGTTCCCATGTCCATAATAAACAGAGATGTCATTTTATTGACTGCATAGTTTTCTGGCGTGTGGATATACATTTTGCCAATCCCTTACTTTTGAACATTCAGGCTGTTGAAGCTTGGGTAAGGGGTGTTGTTTTTGGTTGTTTTTTTTTTGTTGTTTTGCTACTGTAAACAACTCTGCAAGGCACCCTGAGGTTGATACTATTTCCACTTTACAAATGAGCATAAGGTATTTCCACACAGTTTAACAGCCTGTCCAAGGTAACACAGAGGGTCAGAGGAATCACTGGGCCTTTCTGGTGCTCAGACAACTATCCATTAGCTCCTTCTACTCTCCTCCCTGCTCCTTAAGCATTTACATGTTAATGGACAAGAGAAGTTGTCAACCATAGATAGTTATGAGGCTGAATGAAATCAATCCTCTCTAAAACTGGAGAACTGGAGTGGTAGGCTGAAAAATTCTTCCCCCACCCAGATATGTCCCCATCACAATCCCTGGAACTCCCAAATGATACCTTATGGCAAAAGGGTCTCTAACATGTGTTTGAGTTCATAAGGGTCTCAAGATCAAGAAATCAAGATCACTCTGGATTATCAAGGTGGGCCCTAAAATGCCATCACAAACATCCATAAAGGAAAAGGCAGAGGGAATGAGAAAGAATGAAATAATGCCATTTGCAGCCTCAAGGATGGACTTAGAGATTATCATACTGAGTGAAGTAAGTCAGAGAAGAAGAAATATGGTATGACACCCCTTATATACAGAATCTAAAAAGAAATGATACAAACGAACTTTTTTACAGAAGAGATACAGACTCACAGACTTAGAGAATGAATTTATGGTTGTCAGGGGGAAGGGTGGAGGGAAGGGATAGTTAGTTAGTTTGGGATGGGTATGTACACACTGCTATATTTAAAATATAACCAAAAAGGTCCTACAGTATAGGACAGGGAACTCTGCTCAGTATTAATGTGGCAGCTTGGACGGGAGGGGAGTTTGGGGGAGAATGATACATGTATATGTATGGCTGAGTCCCTTCACAGTTCACCTGAAACTATCACAACATTGTAAATCAGCTCTACTCCAATATAAAATAAAAAGTTAAAAAGAAAAAAGAAACAGGCAGAGGGAGATTTGCCACTACCAAAGAGCAGGCAACATGACCCACAGAGGCAGAGACTAGAGTGATGCAGCCACAAGACAGGGAATGCTGGCAACTACCAGAGCTGGGATAGACAAGGAATGGAAGCAGCTCTGAATTCTCCAAAGGAAGTGTGGCCCAGTGTTACCGATTTTGGACTCTGGCCTCCAGAACTATAAGAGAATTAATTCATTGTTCTTAAGCCACCGAGTTGGTGGTGATTTTTTATGGCAGTCTCAGGAAACCAATACAAGAAGCAAGAGGCTATGGGCAACTTGTTCCAAATGTGTACAGTTGGGCGGGGGGGCAGGCAGTGAAGGATGGCCATTTGACCTAAACCCTGCAAGACAGATAAGATTCCCTTTAGCAGGGTAGGAACCAGAAGGGCCTTCTAGGAAGAGGAATCATCATGTGTGAAAGCGTGGAGATGAGAAGGTTTAGTGTTTTGGGGGAGCAGTAGTTACTGGACCACTAATGGTCCGGTGCAGCTGAAGTACAGGCAACAGGAAGGGATGTGATGGGAGAAGAGAATCCAAAAGTGGGATGGGCCTTCCTGGTGAACAGCAAGGAACAGGAAAGCCTGCTAAGAAATCTGGGTGCTCATTTCCAGTAATGTAGAGCCAATGCAGGTAGAATTGAGTTTGGGGATTTTGTCCTTTTCCCTCATCTTTCCTAAGAGGTAGCAGAATGGGAGCTCAGTTTCTAGCTATTTCAAGACATCTTGCTTGTTGCCAAGATGATCCACTCTGGTATGTCATACTCCTAGGGACATGGAGACAGGATCCTGCCTAAGGGATTTCTCCAGGGGAGGGACAAGAACAGTGGGGCAGCCCTGCTCCATTCCACCTGGTGTCAACTGGGAGGACTCTGGTGCCCCCCAGGAGACACTCTGCAATAACCCCTGTTGCTATGAAATGTGTATGGCCTCTGCCAACTCATCACCCCAAGAAAGCAAAATCCTCCATTAAAATGAACTGCAGGAACTTCATTTGTGTCTCATGTGGAAGGTTTCACTTTTGAAATGCCTACTAAGCCAAAGGCCACTCTTTCCCAATGAAACGCAGCAAAAAAAGAAAAAAAGAAACTCAAAAAAACACAAAGTGACGTAAACTAGGCTCTGGACTTGTAATTATATCATTTCTTAAACTCTTCATTCTTATTCCATAATTCCGCAGACAGAACCTCTGCTTCTTTTAGTTGGAACTAAATCCAAAGCCAGGACATTTTAGGGGACAACCTTGCCAGATGTGTAGCTCCACGACATTCCCTTAGCATCCAGGCCATTGAATTTCCAGAAAAGAAACCCAGCCATCACTAGCTCAGGCCTTTGGAATTTTCCATCCTTGGCTAAAGAAAAGGTTAAAAAAAATAAACACAGCGATGGCCTTGTCCCATGGAGAACACTTTATGGCCAAACATGGAGGAGAGGGAAGGAAGAGGTGAGAAAAAGATGAAAGGGGGCGAGTAAGAAAGTGCCCACAGTGGAAGGAAGTTTCCAGAGCACGGAGCTGGAGATGGGAAAGTTGTGGTGCAACTGGAGCCAGAGAGCCAGATCTACAGAAGCTTTTTCTGGAAGGTCGCAGTACAGAGAAGTGAGCACCGCTGGGAGCATCAACTAAGGAAAATCAGAATGAGGGGGGAACAGTCAGGGGACAGTTGAAGGTAGAAAGAGAAAGAAAGGAAATCTGATAGGGAGAGCACGAAGTCGGCCAAAGGAATCCAGCTCCAGTGGACGCTGAGCTCAGAGCAAGTCTCAGTAGCAGCCTCAGTGATATTCCTGTCGAGCAGAGTTTGCTGCCTTGAGAAATATGGGTCTGGATTGGTGTGAACTGTGGCCCTTCTTCTACAGGAAAATGGAGGAAGTGAGAGCCAGCCAACCCTTGACTCCCAAAAGAAATCTGGCCTTCGCAGGTTTCAAGTCTTGAACCCTCGAGTTGGAGAAATGGGTCCCAACGATCATATACAGCAGAGAGCTGCACACAAGTGTCCTGCACACTCCTTCACTTATTAATTTTGGGGTCTTGAATTATGCGAGTTGACAGGGTGCACTGCTATGGTCTCCTGAATGTCTACTCGCCCCCGCTCTGGTCCCACCCACAACTGTCCCATTTGCCTAGTACAGTTTCTACAGGGGTGGATTTCTTCCTGTCTGAATCTAAAGATATTCTGGCTACTCTCATTAAATAGTTAATATTTTCATCTCTGGACTCCTGGTCTACTATAATGAGGGGGAAAAAATCCCTTCCTTCCTTCTTATTTTTATCCTTTAGTTTCTTCAGATTAAGTCTTTGTCTCCCTTCCCCCACCCCACCCTCAACTTTGCTCTAAGTAGATTTAATCCATTAAAAAGAAATCAGTGGAAATAGATTCTCTGCTTCTCTTCAATTCAAGCAACAGTTCTAGAAGCATTTCCCTTGGGATTTTACCATGACCCGAAGCAAAGTATCTATCTTTTCCTTCAGCTCAGGCAGCTTGCTATCTCTCACAGCTCAGCTTGCCTCTCTCTCTCTCTCTCTCTCTCTCTCTCTCTTCTTTCACTCACTCACAAACAACACATTTGCTCTATAGTTGCTTCTGGTATATACCATACTCCCAGATGTTCCAGAGTCCTGAGGCATCAACTCTGTCACAAAGCTCATTGATCTAATGCCTAACTGCCCATAAGCCATGAAATTCAGATGAGGGCCAGTAAAAAAGAAAAAAAAAACTCCAAACTAGAAAGGAGTAAGTCAGTAAAATAATGTGAAATTAACTGCAATAAAATAAGCCAGGTTGAAGGGCAAGAGCCTGTAACATGAAAATGAACATCCATTTCTAAAGAAGATTTAAATAGGATTACAGTTAATACCCTTTCACATTCTAGAGATAAGCAGTATATAAATACATTAGGAAAAAATTTTTATGGTAATTCCACTGAAAATATCTGAATTTTTTTATGGAGATGGCTTATAAGGAGAATTGGAACAGTTTTCCTATTAAGCAGAAAGGAAAGGAAAAATGGAACAAGAAAAAGGGAAGATGGTTAACATATATTTTGTCTATAAGATTTTTAATCAAAATCTGGGGGCTTCCCAACCCCCAAATTTACATAATGTTTTTTTAGTACATTTCAACCAGTTATTCAAGGGCCTGGAAAAAGATAGGCCAGCTCTCAGAGAAATATAGCCATGACCAATTAGAACTGATGTAAAAATAGAAAATGCAATCCACATCGATGATAGAGTGCTTCTTCAGGGCAGTCGGGCTCTCTGCCATCAGCTCATCATGGATATTATCATAGCCAGTGTTTGGAGGGCTGGTGAAAATGCGATCAGCCAGGAAGCTTTTGTGGTGTGTCTAAGATGGCAGTGACTGGACTTGGTGAATGAGAGAGGAAGTTTCAATTTCTCTCTCAACTGAAACCATCATGAAGCCAGAAGGAATCAGAGAGATTTTCCAGTCCTTCTCTCTGCTTCTCTAATCATGTGTTTTAGAAACCCATTTCTGGGAAAGAGTCCATCAATTACCTTGAATATGCAGGAGGGCCATGGCCAGTCTAACTTGACCATCAGGATGGGTGAAGTGCCTCTCCACAGGACAAATGACAGGTGTCTTGGGCTTGTCAGTGAAATAGTTATGCTCTGTGATGTGAAACCATCCTTTTCTCTTTTAAACACACACACACACACACACACACACACACACGCACCCTTACCTCTTTACTCTTTAGCTGAGGGTGGAAAATTCCATAGGCCTGAACTGGCCAAGTGCCTGCTAAGTGTCTGGCCAGCTTGTATCTTGAAACACCTCAAGTCTGAAAGCAGTGCCCACTTACAAGAACTCCAGACTGAGAGACTTTTGTGTGGGAAAATTTTTTTTTAATTATGAAGAATTTAAGAAAACATCCAAACTGAAATTGCAGACTGCAAACCTATATTGCTTTCTTCCGGCCAAAATTCTCAAAAGGGATTGTGCTTTCTCATTCTAACTCTGAAGATTTCTGCACCTGGTTCACAGTGTGCCAGTCTATCAGACCCTCCTCCAGACCCTATGGTGTTCCTCGTCCACCATAAGATCACCATTCCTCAACTTCCAGCAATGCCTGAGCACTAGGCAGATGCCCCCTTCTTATTTACTGGAACTTGTGACTATGTTATATTACATGGCAAAGGGATTCTGCAGATGTGATTAAATTAAGGATTCTGAGATGGGGAGATTACCCTCACTAGTTATCCTGGTGGGACCAATGTAATCATGAGTCTTTCTAAGCGAGGGAGGGAGGAAGACAGGAGAGTGAGAATCAGTGAAGGGGACGTGATGACAGAAGCAGTCTCAATATGACACGATGTGAGAAAGACCTGACCAGACACTGCTGGCATGAAAAGAGAGGAAGGGGCCATGAGCCAAGGAATGCAGGCAGCCCCCAGAAACTGGAAAAGGCACCATAAGAGCTTTCCCCTAGAGCCTCTGGGAGGGAGTGAGGACTTACAGATACCTTGGCGTTAGCCCAGTGAAACCCGTTTCAGACTTCCAACCTCCAGAACTGTGAGTTTAATAAACCTGTGCTGGTTTAGACACTAAGTTTGTGGCGATGTGTTCTAGTGGCCAGAGGAAACTTAACAGACCATGCGTCTAATGAGCATCTCAACAGGGCCACTGCTAGAACTCCTCCTGGAAGTACTCTGCCTCTTCGGAGTTCTCTAAGCAAACCCCCTGCTAAGCTCAAGCTATTGTGCAGTCACGGTGAGGGTAGGGCAGTCCTTCTCTGGATCAGCAACAAGATGAGAACCCTCCTAGAGGAACTGGGCACTTGACTGGCAAACCAAGACAGAGGGTCAGATATGGGGTCAAGCCCAGGACACAGGGACAGCAACCCCTGGGGACAAGAAAGAAGATCAAACCCAGGGACCAGCAGTGGATTTGACAGGGCAGAACCAACAGCCTAGACGACTTAAGGCCCAACCCCCAAGCTTTGAATACAATGAGTTTTCCAATGTCCCCTGCTTAGGGCTCTGCACCTAGGGTGATGCCAGGTTGGCAGTGGACATCCGAGGAGATCCTGCTCCACACAGAGGCAGCCGGGCAAGGAAGCTGGGCATCAATCACAGAACTGAAGTGAGAAAGCCCTGCAGAATTCTCCTCTGACTTCCCCAGTGAGAATTCAGCCAGACCGTTTCATTTTGTTTGGAAGGGGAAGATAAGAGGCAGAGCGCCTCTGTAAGCAGTCACGTGGATCACCCGCAGTGGGGGAGTGATTCTCCCCCAGGGTCAGGTTAGCAACGAGTACCTTCTCTGTGGCACAAGCACTAGAGGATGAGCTAAACACTCTGCTGGCAGACGAGAGCTGTCGCTCCTACGAGCTTTCCAACAACTATTTGGTTCAGTGTTTGCAACAGTTGATGGAGAGCCCTCCTGGATTTCAGTTCTTTCTGGGTGGGAAGTTAGGCAACTTAGAAGGTGGTGTTCCCTCCTTCAGGTCTCTAGGAAATCATTTAACGGACCAAAGCCTTCAGAACTTGTTAACCTATGAAAATAAACTGGTTTTGCCAACAACATTCTTCTACTCACGCTATGAACACTGACAGCAGGTCCTGTAAGGCATAAAGCTGGCAGTTTGACAAGTGGGAAAACTAAACTGCTCATATAAAAGGCATGGAGAGAAATATATATGTTGTTATTTTTGGACAGCACTAAAAAAAACCATAAAAAACAATTCCCTGAAAATGATCCCATGTACCTCGGCTGAACCAGTGTCCTGGAGATATTTCTTCCCCCATATCATTATTCAAATAGCAAAGAAAGGAAGAACGGCCAATGGCAAACAGTTCTCAAAATCCTTTGGCTAACTTTGGCAAGGAAAAATCTATACTGATCTTGCCTACATTGCTCAATAACAACAACACCCCTCTTTTTTTCCTTCTGTCCTCACCTTCTACTTTCCCATTAAAGAGACCTCAGCTTGTTCAGAAATAAACACTGTTTCCCAATAGGAGGAGATCATCACCCAAACCACACTAAACGAGATTCCTCCACCCAATCTATTGTGGAATCTGGCCCGGGAGCCAGTGCTTCTTTACCTGCTTATGCCAAAGAAATTGAGACACCTGGAGTTCATTCTGTTCTGTCATTTAGCAAACATGAGTGGCCTACAGCCTGCCTCACTTGAAACCATGCCTCTGTTCCCTTCTGATGGGAGAGAGGTGACGACAATGCAGTATGCATTTCATAGTGACCTGGAAGAACATGCAAGGGAGGTCAGAGACATAGCTGCAGTTTTTTTTTTAATTCTTCCTAACATCAAGGCTATAAAAATACAAGGTCTTTTCATTGTCCAACCATCATTTCGTACAAAGGCATTCCCCAGCCTCCGGACACACTTCACCGAAGCACTTCAAATAAAGATGTTCTGTCTCGGAGGCTTAGAAGAACACTTGACTTCTTAGTTAAACCTCACCCAGTCCGATCTTTCAGTCACTAGGGAAAGCAACAGGAGGGAAAAACTGAAGTATCAGAATACCTTCAAATATTTCTCTGCAGCTTGAAACATAACACAATCTGACATAAGCTGTTGAGAAAGGCCAAAATATAACTTCCTGTCAACAATAAACTCAATGGGCAATAAAAATAAGGTGGCAAAGAATGGCAGGAAATCATTAATAGCAAATTTTGGCATGATTGTGTGAGGCTCTGCAGAGACAATAGATAAACCTCACGTCCCTGGAACAATTGGCGTATTTTCTACCGTATCGACCACACTGGAAACCTGTCCACATCATTCCTAAAAGAACTTACCCTGCTACTGCAAAACCAAGATAACTGGGTAGAAAAGGACATTAATTTCTTAGGAGACCTTTAAGCTTGAAACGTGCCCACTAAAATTACATGCTTCCACAATACATCTTTAAAAAGGCATTTGAATGTCAATATTCATTTGATTATTTTTTTTAATTTATTATTTTTTATTAGTTGGAGGCTAATTACTTCACAACATTTCAGTGAGTTTTGTCATACATTGATATGAATCAGCCATAGATTTACACGTATTCCCCATCCCGATCCCCCCTCCCACCTCCCTCTCCACCCGATTCCTCTGGGTCTTCCCAGTGCACCAGGCCCGAGCACTTGTCTCATGCATCCCACCTGGGCTGGTGATCTGTTTCACCGTAGATAATACACATGCTGTTCTTTCGAAACATCCCACCCTCACCTTCTCCCACAGAGTTCAAAAGTCTGTTCTGTACTTCTGTGTCTCTTGATTATTTTTGAAGTAAGGATGAATGCATGAAATGAAGGTTAATAAATTTTTGAGAGGGAAAGGAAGGGGTGTTGAAGTTCTAGTCTTCCATACAGAGCCCAATGCTCTTCTAGCCATGCTTCTGCAGGAACCATGATAAAGAGCCAGTCATAAGTTCCCCAGACCAGAGAACCTTCCCCGGACATGGGATGGGATGTTCCTCCCCACTAGACAACTAGCCTTCCTACTCATTCATCTGGTTAGTCTGAAAGCAAGAACTGCCAAAAACCCAGAGTCCTACCTCACATCCACTGGGCTCTCTGATATGACCCAGTCCACCTGAGAATGGCGGTTCCCCAGGACCTCATGGGCAGCCAGCTTATTTGCCAAGAGGGAATGATTCTTGGCTCAGCCATGTATTGTAGCTCACCCTCTGGGGCATTATCTGGAGCAAGGAAATAAAAAAGCAAGAGTAGGGATTCCTAACCTTCAAGCTATGACAAACCTAGACAACATATTAAAAAGCTGAGACATCACCTTGCTGAGAAAAGTCTGTATAATCAAAGCAATGGTTTTCCAGTAGTCATGTATGGATGTGAGAGTTGGATGATAAAGAAGGCTGAGCATCAAAGAATTGATGCTTTCAAACTGTGGTGCTAGAGAAGATTCTTAAGAGTCCCTTGGACTGCAAAGAGATCAAACCAGTCAATCCTAAAGGAAATCAACCCTGAATATTCATTGGGAGGACTGATGCTGAAGTTAAAGCTCCAATACTTTGACCACCTAATGCGAAGGAAAAAGACCCTGATGACTCATGGAAAAAGCCCCTGATGGAAAAAGACTCATGGAAAAGACCCTGATGCTGGCAAAGAGTGAAGGCTTGAGAAGGGGGCAACAGAGGATGAGATGGTTGGATGGCATCACCGACTCAATGGACATGCATTTGAGTAAGCTCTGGGAGTTGGTGATGGACAGGGAAGCGTGGTATACTGCAGTTCATGGGGTTGCAAAGAGTCAGATACGACTGAGCAACTGAACAACAACAGGGCTTCCCTGGTGGCTCAGTCGGAATCCACCTGCAAATCCACCTGCCAGTGCAGGAGATGGGGGTTTGATCCCTGGTCTGGGAAGATCCCACATGCCATGGAGCAACTAAGCCCAAGTCCCACAACTACTTAAGCCTGTGTGTCTGGAGCTCATGCTCCACAACAAGAGAAGCCACCACAAAGAGAAGCCCGAGCACTACAACCAGACAGTAGCCCCCATTCGCTGCAACTAGGGAAAAGCGCACGAAGCAATGAAGACCCAGCAGAGCCAAAAACAAATGAATAAATAAATAATTTTTTTTTAAAGGCAAAGGTACCTGCTTCCCTTCTACCCATTTACTGTTGTCTGTTGACTTGTCACACATACACAAAAGACCTCCTGCGCACCATCAGGTCCAGGAAAAATAATGCAGGCCAACAGTCATTCAGTGCCCTCCATGTGCCAAGCCCTGGTCCCCAGTGCCTCACATGCAACTCGCTGAAGCCTTTCAACAAACCCACAAGAGGGTTATCGAGGCCCAGAAGGTTAAAAAACTGGCCCAAGGTCACCCAGCTAATAAGCCACTGAGCTGGACTTTGAACCCGGGCCGTGAGCTTTCAGAGCCTACTCTGCCCCACTAAACACGTGTCACAGGCAACAGAGCTGAATGAAACTGTCCCTTTGGCCCAGTTACTGCTCTGGGAGCCTGCAGGGTGCGGCCCTACAAGAGCTGGAAAGGCATCTGGCTTTGAGCTGATATAAGGACAGGCCAACGTTACCATGAACCCCGCTGCAGTCTGACAAAAGCTGAAGGAAACCAAGAGATCTAAATCCCAAACAGAGATGTATCATCAAATGACCGTTAGGATTTACAGAAAAGGGGAAACCGCTCTCGCGCTTTCTCCCGCCTGTGGTTTCTGGCCTTCCCTTCTGTGTTTCAGAAAGAAAGAAAAAAGAAAATGACAAAAAAAAAAAAAAAAAAAAAAACTAATAACTTTTCAACATACTTACTTAGGATTTTATGTGTCAGAAGAAAGCAAAAGCAGAGAGGTGAAGACACCTCTGAATGGAATTCCAACAAACTAGCAAGGGGGGCTCCCAGGGTGGAGCACTGGGGATCTAGGAAGATAGCAAGGACTTCGGCAGCTCACAGAGGTCAAGTCAAGGAATGGCAAGATGTGTGACGCAGGTAAACTGTATACGGATTTCTCAGCGTCAGACAACTGCCATTTACTTTCTCTATTCTTATTTTTTTTTTAAAAAAAAAAGGCCTCTGTAGTTCAGTAAATGTGGGCAATGCCAAGAAGAACACTTAATTAGCAGAGGCTCATTTAACACTGTTGAGCCCAGAAAGGACCAAACTCTTGAAAAACCCTTAAGAATCACAAAAAAAGATCGTCACAGGGCCCTGGGCAGAAATGATGTAACTAGCTGAAGAGAGAAGCCACACCACCATCTTCTCTATTTCAGTCATTTGCATACATCTCATCTCCCTTCCGGGCCTGAGAGTCCCTCCAGGGCAGGAAACATGCTCTCCAGCCTCTTTGGGGGAAGGAGGCTAGTCAGGCTGAGCCCTTGGACAGGAGGCTGCCCAGGGGGTGACCTAACTTCCCAAGAAGTCTGGAGAGCCCGCTACTTGCTGCCCAGTCTCCCATTTCCCTACTCACCCCCAAAGGTGCAAACTTCTTCAATCAGCTAATCTCTCCTACAATCTCACCTCACCAGCTGCTCAACCCTGGCTCTTCCTCCCCTTCCTGATCCCATCTGGGACACTCTTCTGGGCCCTCAACAACCCCAGTCCTTTGCCAAAACACACTCTCTCCCTTCCCCTCTCATGGAACACACTGACCCTCCAGGACACCCGGGTGGACAAACCTCAGCCATCTCGACCTCATCTCCCCTCCCCACCCGCTTTCTCTTCCTCCCACTTCTTCCTTTCCCCCCTCCAACGCCCCCTTCAAGACATCACTAAACCCTGTTGATTTTATCACTCCTCTTCTGCCTTATCTCCATTGTCACTGCCTCAGTTATGCCTTTGTTGTCCCTCTTCAGAGCCATAGAGCTACATTTTAACTAGTTACCTGGCCTCCAGGCACCCAGCACCAGGTCCCATCCTCCATATTATTTCCAGTGTATCTGCCACCAAGTCCCTGACTTCTTGGCTCACATCCAAAATGGGTATGAAATACTGCTTCCTTCTTTACTGTAATCTGTAGTAGACCCTTCCAGAATACAGTTTTTTGTTACTAGATTTCTCTTTAACCTTTATGAATCACTTATACATCAGACACTTTCCAAATATTACTTTCTTTGACCCCACGAGAACTCCACAAGTTTGGGACAACTATCTACCCCCATTTCACAGATAAGGACAACAAGATCTGGTTACTTGCCTCAGTTCACAATGCAAGCTAGTGACAGAGGGCAGATTCAAGCCCAGGACTGACTCTTGAAACTGGGCTCTGCCTTCCATATTTTAAGGAGGACACTGAAACCTTGGAAAGGAGCCCAAACAAGATAAATGTGATGGTAAAGCATCTTGAAACCAAATCATGTGAGGAAGGAACAAAATGAAGGCTGTTTGGCTTTGGGAAGAGAGAATTTTAAAATTCCATGGTGGCAGTCTCCAAATATTTGAAGGGTTGTCATGTGAAAGAGGAAGCAAACATATTCTGTGTGGCTCCAAATGGCAGAGCTGGGCCTAGCCTAGCAGTGGAACTTACAGAGAACACATTTTATCGCAACAGTCTTACCCAGGCCTCTCATAGGTGGAGAGCAGCTAAGGAGAAGCTAGTCACTGTTTGTCAGGGGTGGTACAGGGGACATTCCTGCCTTGCGTAGGCAAGTGGCCTAGATCTGTGTTTCTGTGCACTGTGCACATCAAAATCACCTTGGGTTGTTTTTAAAAATACAGATGCCTGGCCCCACCCCAGACTTATCGAAACAGAATCTTACGGCTAGAGACCGTTAGTGCAAGGATTACAAACCAGGAAATAAGTCTGTAAGAAGGTTCACTCGAATCCTCAAAAGAAGAAATACAAATGGCTAATCACACATGCAAACCTGTTCCACTTCAAGACTAATGAAAGGAATGCAAATTAAGAGTGATATGCCATTGATCGCCTATCAGATTGTACAGGTTAAAAAATATTAATTGCCAGTGCTGGTATGTGGGGTGGGGGGAGGAACACTCACACATTCTGGTGACGAAACAGTAAATGGTAATAACATTCTGCAGCACAATTTAACAGCAGGTTTAAGGGGAACTTTTAATGCTAAATACGTATCTAATGTTGAAGCAAGCAATTCCAATGCTACAAATTTATCCTAGAGGGATAATCTAGCAAGTTTGAAAGTGCCTGCTCAAAGATGTTCATTCAAATCCATGTTTATACCTGCACTATCCGAAAAAACTTTCTGCAGTGATGGAAATTTGCTCTCTGTGCTGTCCTACTTGCCAACTACTAGACACATGTGGCTATTGAGCACCTGAACTGTGGCAAGTACAGTTTAGGGGCTGATTTTTAATTAACTTTAATTTTTTAATTAATTCAAAGGCAAATGTAAATAGCCACAGATGGCCAGTAGCTACTGTCCGGGAAAGCTTGTGTTCAGAATGCCACAAAATTATAGCTTCTCAAGGTATCAAACAATAAAGGATGATTACCTATAATCCACCAACAGTGCAATTTTTGGTAGTCGTTACACATGATTATGTAGATTTATATTACTGATGTCAAGAAATGTTCTTAAAATATGGATAAGTGACATAATTATTTAAAAGTTTGTATGATAAATTTGTTTAACACGTTCAGCTTAAGAAACAAATTGTACTTTGATGCTTCTAAGTAACCTCTGCACTGGGCTTGCAGACAGATCCTTCCTTTTCCAAACCTGGAAAAGCCAACAGGAGCAGTGAGACTATTTGATTGGGAGCCCAGCTAAGTCTTTGAACCAGAGTGTGTGTGTGTCTGTGTGTGTGTGTTAGTCACTCAGTCATGTCTGACTCTTTGTGACCCGCCATAGACTGTAGCCTGCCAGACTTCTCTGTCCATGAGGTTTTCCAGGTAAGAATACTACCGTGAACTGCCATCTCCTTCTCCAGGGGGTCTTCCTGACCCAGGGATCGAACCCAGGTCTCCTGCATTGCAGGCGGTCAAAACCCATTGCAACGGCTTTATTATTTTGCACTCATTTAAGTATATTCCACAAATTCCCCTGGGAAGAGGGAGCAGGGGAGCTGATTCATTTTCAGGCCTTCCCTAAATGCGAACCTAAGGAACACTCCTGGGTGTGTGTGTGTGTGTGTGTGTGTGTGTGTGTGGAGAGCTTTTCTCTACTGGCCTTGTGTGCAATGGGGCCAGCCTTGGGACCATGCATGCGCTGCCCTGCCTCAAGGGGCTACAACCCGTAATATCTAGCAACTCTTTCCTGATCCTTTGGCGCACAAGGAATTGAGGGTATATTCAGCAGCAGCAAGCAAACAATTTTGAAACACCTACTAGGTGACTTTCCCAGGCTAACACAGGGACTCCTCCCAAGGGCATCCAGAATACAAAACGTTTATCAAATGGCTTTGTTCTCCCATACACAAACAGCTCCATCCTGAATTCTAACAAAAACAGCGTTAAAACTCTGCATTCTAAAATGTGTGTATATATGTAAACACTTCTCAGTTAATCACATACACTCTCAGGTTATAATATTCCTCCCCAAGTCTCTCTTGAGAAATCTCTGCCAGTGGTTAATTCTGTAATTATCCCTTTGCTTGGGTTAAAAGTATCCTTCATTAAAAAAAAAAGTATCCTTCATAAAAATGCCGAACTTACAGGAAAATGCAGCCACAAAACGGTCTTTCTTTCTCTGCTTCATTATGTAGTTAATAGATTCGAGGAAGTACTGATAACTGGATGAAGGTCTGAATACACAACTACATGCTATATATAGCCCAGGCCTTCTGAATTTTTCAAACAGTGAACAAAACTGAATGATGTTAGCAATATGCCAAAAAGGGTATAACTGTTTTGTTTTTTTTTTAACAAACCACCTAAACAGGAAATTCTGTATATTTGTTCAGCTTGGTGGGTTTTCCAACTTCTAGTAAAAGATACACCACAAGAAAGCTTAATCTGCTGCAGGAATGACTCCATATTGGAATCTAATGAATGTGACTCCATGTTGAAGCCCTAACTTGAGTGTCGTGGGTTTACAGCAGCAAGTATAAATCCCACCTCAGTTGTCACAAATAAACATTTTGGATCTTAAATCAGAAAAGAATCAGACGTTATGTCGGCAGCTGCAATGTGCATGGTCTACTCACTCTCCAGTCACGCGTGGCTTTGCTTAATGAGCTCTTGGTGTCAGGAAAGCAGGGGCCAAGAAAGAGAGCCATTTAGGAGAGTATACTCCTTTACGATTGTTTCCTCATTTCTTAATTGACTGAACCACTTTAAAACAGCATTCATTAATGTGCTATGAATAATCTATAACTGACTTATGTATATAATCTGGGCATCCTCCTGACAAACACATATGTACACCCAATCCAGGCTGAAACTAATGAAACAAATGAAAATAAAGTCATCCACATTCACTCATCATTTTAAGGCATCTAGGATTGTGTCTTGCACACAGTAAGAACTCAACAGATATAGATTTAGATTCCTAGGAATCAGTTCTCCCCACCTCCCAAAATTTCAGTGTGGATTACATACCAAAGGAATAAATAAATATTTCTGTGCCTTGCCTGTTAAAGTCTGTAGCCTTGGTCCCAAGTAAGCTAGGTTGGCAGCATCTCTCATTGGAGGCTCCTCCCACTAACAGCTTTTTGAGCTTTGCCAAAGAGTCAGTGGTTAGGAAGGTACCTGTGTTACCCCAAATCTTTTTTCAAACCCGAAAACCTGAGCAAGAATGCTAATGTTAACTTTATGCTGCTGAGGGTGGCAGGTCAAATGCTGGTCAAATCCCAGTGGAGGTTTGCTGAGGCCCATTTATTCTCTTGAGACCATCTGTCCGCTTCACAGGGTGTGGTAGAGGGCCAGCCATCCTGCTTAAGTGAGATTTTTCTTTCTTCCTGAATTTAGAAAAGGGTTTCCTGTGCTAGGGAGATTGAATCACTTGTTAACAATCACCCGAGATAAGAGCCCTGGTACAAATTCCCTACACACAGCTTGCCTTCCAATCTTAACGGGCTGTGCTGACAATCGAGGTTCCAATCTGACCCCAACAGGACCTCATTCTACAATCAGTGAGACACACAATAAGCCAAGTCCATTAAAACAACATTAAAGGTCTGGGTTTTTAGCTCTGCTAAACAGCAGGATTAAACTTTCAAGGTTCCAGCCAGGATAAAGAGATTTCTTTAAAGTCACTTGGCTTTGCACAGTTGTAGCTATTAGGGATCAGATCTTTATCTCAAAGGTACATATTTTGCTTTTGATCCTCCTCCAGAACTCCCACTAATGTCAACTTTCTCCACAGTTGGGATCAGGTCCCTGGCCTTTTTTTTTTTTTTTTTTTTTTTGGCCTCCCTTTTATGTTGGTTTTATCACAGATACTACAAGATCAACAGAAAAATTACAAGGAAAAGCTGTGAAGTTCCCTTCCGATGATAAGTTGTTTTAACAAAAAGAGCTCACTCTTAAATGGTGAAATTAAAACACAGCAAATAACTTGCTGTAAGGTAGAGGGACTGTAGAGAGACGAAAACGAACAACCAGCCAAAGCAACAAAACAAACAGTAATTAACCAGTCTGATTGCTTATTTAGGTTTTGATCGCTGGTCCAGGAAATTGGAAACAAGCGTCTCGAAAACAGAAGGGGCCCGTTAGTACCCGTCCGCTGAGCTCCAGAGTCTGACAACCCGAGGGTGCAACGGAAGGGTTCCCAAGGGGTCAGCGTGCTTTCCAATCCCCATCCCCCAGCCCTGAGCGGTGGGGCTCTGAGCCCAGGTTCTCCATCCCCGCACTAGCGCACACCATCTTCTCCTAAAACCCCGTGGGCCCATCTCCTCGCCTCTGGAGCGCTCCGGGTCCCAGGGGACACCCTGGCCCTGCGGCTGCCGAGCCCGCGCCCACTCGCCCCGGAACCCCGTTGTCTCCAATCCGCTCCCTTCTGGGCGGCAGCGCCAGCGCCAGCAGCACCCCTTCTACACCCATCACCACCCTCTCCCCAGGAGCAGGAGGAAGTCGCTACGCTTCCTCTGTTCTAACCGCCCGCCGGAGCTTGGGCGCCCGGGGCTTTTTGGGTGGGGTTCTTTTTTGTGTGTGTACACGGTGTGTGAGTGTGAGTGTGTGCGCGCGCGCGCGTGTGTGTGCAAAACGCTCATCGCATCCTTCCGCCTAGGCTGCCTCAGGTGCGGCCAGGAGGGAATCGAGATCTCGCCGCGCCCGGGTCGCAGGCTCTTTGTGCCGGGTCTCGGGGAGCGGGGTCCGCTCTCCAGCTCACGCTCCCCTCCCGGGCCCCGGTTCCGAGCCCCCGATGGCCCGTCGGCGACCAGCCGGGCGCACGCCTCCTCCGCCGTGCGGGGCAGCAGGGCAACCGCGGCGCTGTCAGCGGGCGCCTGGGACTCGGACCCCCAGCGAGGGGTGGCCGCGGCAAAAACTTACTGAAGCGGAGAAAGAAGCGCGGAGCGCACCGGGCGGCCACAGGCTGCGCCGTCCCGGTGCCGGCCCCGCGCGCGCGCGGGGGAAGCCGCCCGGTCGTCCTCGCCTGGAGCGTGTCCCCCGGGACCCCTCGGTCACTCACCAGCACCACGGAGCTCCGCACGGCCTCCGACACGCTCTGCCGGAGCTCGGCCGCCGTGCCAGGCTTGCTGAGCCGCTTGGTGAATTTGCGCACTTCGGCCATGGCAGCGGCGGGCAGGTCTCGGCGGGCGTGCTCAGTGCCCCGGGCCGGGGCGGCCGCGGCTGCTCCCCGTGTTTACACGCCGGCTGGCCGGCCACATCGCAGCTCGGCGGTGGCGCGGCCCCCGCGGCTCCGCCCCCCGCCCCCCGCGGCCCCGCCCTCCCTCGCTCGCTCGCAGCCCTGCCCCGCGGCAGCGGCCGCTCCCTCCCCTAGAGAGCCCGAGCTCCGCGCGCGAGCCGCCGGAGGAGGAGGGTGTGTCTGGCGGGGAAGGGTGCGCGGAGGGGGGGGAGCGCGGGAGGGGGGCCCGGGGTCACGAGGGAAGAGGGGGGAAGTGGCAACCGCTCGGGCTCCGCCCGCAGCTGATGTTGCTGGTGCAGCCGCATCCGGGAGGGGAGATCTGGCTGCTTCATTTTTCATGTGTATTTGGGGGGGGGGGG